>NC_134362.1:205509187-205612286 GCF_048569485.1 Anomaloglossus baeobatrachus
GTATGGTCCCGGATCTATAGGGTCGGTACACACGCTGCGGCCTCTGTAACCTCTGCGCCCCCCTTCCTTCTCTCAGGGGGAGCCGGTTTAACCCCATCCTGGACATGCTCGCCTCCTTTAAGAATGGGAACGTGGCAGGCGTAAAGGTGCACGTGGACAGGCTGCAGGTAAGCGACCACAGACGACATGCTCAGCTCTGCTACATCCGTCCGGAGGCAGAGGAGCGCAGCTCCGGAGCGGAGGCTGAATAATTGAGGGGTTTGTGTTCCGGCGGCTCTACAATCATTGCGCTTTTAGCTCTGTTTACTTATTTATACAACCTGCGAATTGCTCCAAACTCTTCATGTAAGTGACGGGCGCACGCCGGCGATTCCCTCCCCCGATTCCCTCCCCCGATTCCCTCCCCCGATTCCCTCCGTGCCCGAAAACACAAAAAGAAATTTGGCTAAATTTTTAATTTGTTTTATATGTTGGTTTCCTGTCGGGGGCGACGCGCGCTGGGCTCTGCTACATGTCGGGTAATGGAGGGGCAACGTTTCTTTAGGATTTTTTGTTTTTCCAACTCGTCCTTCCCTCCCCCCGTCACCCTCGCCTCACCGTCCTCCGCACACCCCCAGCTCCTTCCCTCTCCTCGTCACCCTCGCCTCCCCGTCCTCCGCACACCCCCAGCTCCTTCCCTCTCCTCGTCACCCTCGCCTCCCCGTCCTCCGCACACCCCCAGCTCCTTCCCTCTCCTCGTCACCTTCGCCTCCCCGTCCTCCGCACACCCCCAGCTCCTTCCCTCCCCCGTCACCCTCGCCTCCCCGTCCTCCGCACACCCCCAGCTCCTTACCTCTCTCGTCACCCTCGCCTCCCCGTCCTCCGCACACCCCCAGCTCCTTCCCTCCCCCGTCACCCTTGCTTCCCCGTTTCCCGTCCTCAGCACACCCCCAGCTCCTTCCCTCTCCCGTCACCCTCGCCTCCCCGTCCTCCGCACACCCCCAGCTCCTTACCTCTCTCGTCACCCTCGCCTCCCCGTCCTCCGCACACCCCCAGCTCCTTACCTCTCTCGTCACCCTCGCCTCCCCGTCCTCCGCACACCCCCAGCTCCTTACCTCTCTCGTCACCCTCGCCTCCCCGTCCTCCGCACACCCCCAGCTCCTTACCTCTCTCTCGTCACCCTCGCCTCCCCGTCCTCCGCACACCCCCAGCTCCTTACCTCTCTCGTCACCCTCGCCTCCCCGTCCTCCGCACACCCCCAGCTCCTTCCCTCCCCTGTCACCCTCGCCTCCCCGTCCTCCGCACACCCACAGCTCCTTCCCTCCCCGTCCTCCGCACACCCCCAGCTCCTTCCCTCCCCCGTCACCCTCGCCTCCCCGTCCTCCGCACACCCCCAGCTCCTTCCCTCCCCCGTCACCCTCGCCTCCCCGTCCTCCGCACACCCCACTTAAATTAATGACTGAGCTTTAAGGAACCATTAAAATAATTGAACATTTCTAAAATTCTCTTCAGTGGCCGCCAATTCCGTGATTTACCTCCTCAGTCGCGGACACTTTGCCAAGTAATTCAGTTTTCTGCTCCTTAGAAGGAAAGAATCTAAGTTTTATTTTTCCACTGCCGTAAACTGCAGGGGGTGCAGGGCGGAAAAAGTACCCATGAACGTTGAAGGTCACCCCCGGACTGCGCCCCCAACAGGGTCATGTGATCGCTTTTCGTGTGATTATATTGACTTTTACTTTTTACTCTGGTTACAGCCAGAGCTGCGATCACAATTCTGCCATTTTCCAGCTTCCTATGCAGCGTGGTGCCAATTCGAGCCAATCACTCAGTGTCTAGACAAAGCATTGGGGGCTACTGCTCGTTTTTGGACGGAGACCGCCGCCTGGTCTTTTGTGGACTGGGGGCCGCTGCCTGCTCTTTTGTGGAAGAGGGGCAGTCGCCTGCTTGTTTTTGGACTGGGGACCGCTGGCTTCTTGTTTTTGGACCGGGGGGGTGCCGCCTGCTCTTTTGTGCACCGGGGGCCGCCGCCTGCTCTTTTGTGCACCCGGGGCCGCCGCCTGCTCTTTTGTGCACCGGGGGCCGCCGCCTGCTCTTTTGTGCACCGGGGGCCGCCGCCTGCTCGTTTTTGGACCAGGGTCCGCCGCCTCGTTTTTGGACCAGGGGCAGCTGTCTGCTCTTTGTTGGACCGGGGGCCGCCGTGTGCTCGTTTTTGGACCGAGGCTGCTGGATAGGGGGATCCACTGTGGTCACTGATTGTGATTCTTCTTGCAGACGCTGATATCTGGAGCGATGGTTGAGCAGCTGGATTTCCTGAGGATCAGTGAGTCTGAAGTGTAAGTCGCCCGCAGTCCGTCGGATCGGTCACCCCCTCGCCGGTCGCTCTCGGACCCTCTAACCCTTCCTCTCGCCCGTTCCTCAGGATCCCGGAGTTCCACAGCTTCGAGGAGCTGGAGGTGCCGAAACACTCCAAAGTGAACCGGCAGTCCAGCATCCCGATCGCCGACCGCGATAAGCAGCCGGAGATCAACATCGCGGAGTGGAAGCAGCGGCCCACCTACGAGGTCCTGCAGAAGCTGAACGTGAGTCCCCGAGCCGCCGTCCGGCCCCGGCATTGCTCGCAGGTAGCAGCCGCTAACCCCTTCATCGCCTCTCCCCGTAGGACTGCACCTGCCTCGCCTCTCAGGCCATCCTGATCAGCGTCCTGATGAAGAGGGAAGGGCCCAACTTTATCACGAAGGAAGGTGAGCGGCCGCACAGAGATATAGATATATAGATATATATAGATATATATATTTTTATATATTATAATTATTAGGGTTATTATATTAATAATTAATAATAATATAATAAATAATTAATAAGGGTAATTATTATATAATAATTATATATATTTTATTTTATATATACATATATATAATATTTATATATATTTATATATATATATATATATATATATATATATATATTTATTTTTATATAAAATATATTTATATAAAACATATTTATATGTAAATATGTTTTATATAAATAAAAATATAATAAAAAAATATAAATGTTTTATATAAATAAAAAAATAAATAAATGTAAATAAATATTAATATGTAAATATAATATATATATATTTTTATATATATATATTTTTATATATATATATATATATATATATATATATTTATAGTTATATATATATAATATTTTTATATCTATCTATATATATATATATATATATATATATATATATATATATATATATATATATATATATATATATATATATATATATATTGCGCATATAGTGGTCACCCAGCTTTCCCAGGATCTTAAGTAATAATCCCATATTACAATATTCCACATTAATAAAGCAGATCTGTAAGTCAGGATCCCGGGAAAGCTGCTAATATGGAGTGGGGTGTTTATTTGGGGCCCCCCTCGTAGCGACTGTATTTACCGCCATATCGCTTGTTGCCACCCAGCTTTCCCAGATATTAGGGAATTGTTTGCCTCGTTAGCGAGCCCTCCCAGAGAGCAGGGGTTAATATTCCCATTACATCGGGAGACGTCGGCTCCGCCTGGGTATTTTTTTTTTTTTTTTTAATTTTGTGTTTTTGGCTTTAGAGCAATTAAACGGTGAAAACCTGCGAGATCCCTGCAAGTGCGACTAGTAATGAGCCTGAGCCGCTAATTAAGAGGTAGAATCGTCCTCGGGGACGGCCGGGAACGGGAAATTAGACGCTAATACGAGAAATACTAAACTGGCGGGGGGCCCCGATCATTCTACCGCCAGACGCACCCCTCCGGGCTCTCTGGGTCCACAGGGACTGAACATCCATCCAATTTTTGGGATTCAGAAAGGTTTAAAGGCCCAGTCCGCCAAATAACCAAAAGTTCTCCGGTGTCCTCCGCCTCCTCCGCGCGCCTCACACCGGGGGTAATCGTTTCTTCTTATTTCGGCAGGGACGGTGTCCGACTTCATGGAGCGGATCTATAGGAAGGCCGGCAGCAATAAGCTGTGGTGAGTCCGGGGTCTGCTCGGGGGGGCTACAGAGGTGCCAGGTCTGATTACGGCAGGGTCCAGTCACCTCCAGAGCTGCAGCTCCGTGTCTGTGCCGCTCGGTCAGACGTCTGCTATAAGCTCTTGTGTGACGGTGGTCTGTTACCCCAGAGTCTGTACACAGCTTTGGGGGTGACTGGAGCATAACCAGTGAGGTCAGTAGGGATATGTGAGTAAATGTGCTCTGTGCCGGGGACATCCTCCTGTATCGGGGTCGGCGGTGTCACCAGTAACCCCCCGCTTCTCCCCATCATTCGCACTACTGCACTATAATCCTGCTATACTCCATCCTAACTCCGGACCCCCCGCATGGTGCGGTACATGGACCCCTCCTCTAACATCACTTCAGTCACTGCTGATCCTGAGAACGGGGGGCACCGCGGAGCCGTTACCAGGGTCCTCATCGTTTCACCCTCCATTGTCTTGGTGACTGGTCAACCCTTTACTGGTCTCTTTTTACTGGTGGAGGGAGTGATGCTCTGCAGGGGTCCTCACCGTTTTGCTGGTCTCTGTTAATGGGAGGCGGGAGTGATGCTCTGCAGGGGTCCTCATCGTTTTGCTGGTCTCTATTAATGGGAGGAGGGAGTGATGCTCTGCAGGGGTCCTCACCGTTTTGCTGGTCTCTGTTAATGGGAGGAGGGAGTGATGCTCTGCAGGGGTCCTCATCGTTTTGCTGGTCTCTGTTAATGGGAGGAGGAAGTGATGCTCTGCAGGGGTCCTCACCGTTTTGCTGGTCTCTATTAATGGGAGGAGGGAGTGATGCTCTGCAGGGGTCCTCATCGTTTTGCTGGTCTCTTTTTACGGGTGGAGGGAGCGATGCTCTGCAGGGGTCCTCACCGTTTTGCTGGTCTCTGTTAATGGGAGGCGGGAGCGATGCTCTGCAGGGGTCCTCATCGTTTTGCTGGTCTCTTTACGGGTGGAGGGAGCGATGCTCTGCAGGGGTCCTCATCGTTTTGCTGGTCTCTGTTAATGGGAGGCGGGAGCGATGCTCTGCAGGGGTCCTCTTCGTTTTGCTGGTCTCTGTTAATGGGAGGCGGGAGCGATGCTCTGCAGGGGTCCTCATCGTTTTGCTGGTCTCTGTTAATGGGAGGCGGGAGCGATGCTCTGCAGGGGTCCTCATTTTTTCACCCTCCATTGTCCTGGTAACTCGTCAGCACTTTGCTGGTCCCTATTTACAGAAGGCGGGGAGCGATGCTCTGCAGGGGTCCTCATCGTTTTGCTGGTCTCTATTAATTGGCGGAGGCAGTGATGCTCTGCAGGGGTCCTCATCGTTTCACCCTCCATTGTCTTGATGACTCGTCAGCACTTTGCTGGTCCCTATTTACAGAAGGCGGGGAGCGATGCTCTGCAGTGGTCCTCATCGTTTTGCTGGTCTCTATTAATGGGAAGCAGGGAGTGATGCTCTGCAGGGGTCCTCATCGTTTCACCCTCCATTGTCTTGGTGACTCGTCAGCACTTTGCTGGTCCCTATTTACAGAAGGCGGGGAGTGATGCTCTGCAGGGGTCCTCACCGTTTTGCTGGTCTCTATTAATGGGAGGAGGAAGTGATGCTCTGCAGGGGTCCTCACCGTTTTGCTGGTCTCTATTAATGGGAGGAGGGAGTGATGCTCTGCAGGGGTCCTCATCGTTTTGCTGGTCTCTTTTTACGGGTGGAGGGAGCGATGCTCTGCAGGGGTCCTCACCGTTTTGCTGGTCTCTGTTAATGGGAGGAGGGAGCGATGCTCTGCAGGGGTCCTCACCGTTTTGCTGGTCTCTGTTAATGGGAGGAGGGAGTGATGCTCTGCAGGGGTCCTCACCATTTTTCTGGTCTCTATTAATGGGAGGAGGGAGCGATGCTCTGCAGGGGTCCTCATCGTTTTGCTGGTCCCTGTTAATGGGAGGCGGGAGCGATGCTCTGCAGGGGTCCTCATCGTTTTGCTGGTCTCTTTACGGGTGGAGGGAGCGATGCTCTGCAGGGGTCCTCATCGTTTTGCTGGTCTCTGTTAATGGGAGGCGGGAGCGATGCTCTGCAGGGGTCCTCTTCGTTTTGCTGGTCTCTGTTAATGGGAGGCGGGAGCGATGCTCTGCAGGGGTCCTCTTCGTTTTGCTGGTCTCTGTTAATGGGAGGCGGGAGCGATGCTCTGCAGGGGTCCTCATTTTTTCACCCTCCATTGTCCTGGTAACTCGTCAGCACTTTGCTGGTCCCTATTTACAGAAGGCGGGGAGCGATGCTCTGCAGGGGTCCTCATCGTTTTGCTGGTCTCTATTAATTGGCGGAGGCAGTGATGCTCTGCAGGGGTCCTCATCGTTTCACCCTCCATTGTCTTGATGACTCGTCAGCACTTTGCTGGTCCCTATTTACAGAAGGCGGGGAGTGATGCTCTGCAGTGGTCCTCATCGTTTTGCTGGTCTCTATTAATGGGAAGCAGGGAGTGATGCTCTGCAGGGGTCCTCATCGTTTCACCCTCCATTGTCTTGGTGACTCGTCAGCACTTTGCTGGTCCCTATTTACAGAAGGCGGGGAGTGATGCTCTGCAGGGGTCCTCACCGTTTTGCTGGTCTCTATTAATGGGAGGAGGGAGTGATGCTCTGCAGGGGTCCTCACCGTTTTGCTGGTCTCTATTAATGGGAGGCGGGAGTGATGCTCTGCAGGGGTCCTCACCGTTTTGCTGGTCTCTATTAATGGGAGGCGGGAGCGATGCTCTGCAGGGGTCCTCATCGTTTTTCTGGTCCCTATTTACAAAAGGCGGGGAGCGATGCTCTGCAGGGGTCTGGCAGCAGCAGGCCTGAACCTAGTCACATGCACAGCTGCGTCACCCGGCGGGTACATGGTGCCGCCGAGGTCCCCTCCCGCTTGTGACCGCAGCTCTGGCTGTGACTAGAGTAGAAGACGTGACCGCCCATCCCCCGCCCCCTCCTTCACCGCCATTGTTATCTGTTGTCACGCAGGTTTGTGGTCCGTTACACCGCCGCCTTCACGCAGAGGGTGGCCTCGTCTATGGCGACACACATCACCACGCTCGTAGTGCACGGGAAGCAGGTAAAAAGCCGCCCGCGCTGTCGGCTTTTTCGGGAGCGGCCATGATGGATTGCTTTGCTGAATAATTCTGCACGCGTTTTGGATTAACCGGCATGAACTAACCCATCACCTCCGATACCGCGGCCGGAGAAGAGAGGCAACCGCCGCCCCGGGGAGGGTAATGAGCAGATGTAGCAGAGCCAAAAGGAGCTTCTGTACTGGCAGTCCCATGTAAAACCACTGCTGGTGTGACCGCAGACTGAACATTTGACTCTGCTACATCTGTATAGTATCAGCAGCTCTTCCATTGTCCCGGGATCAGGAGCTAGTGCCAGATGACAAACCCGGCTCTGCTACATCTGTATAGTATCAGCAGCTCTTCTAGTGTCCGGGATCAGGAGCTAGTGCCAGATGACAAACCCGGCTCTGCTACATCTGTATAGTATCAGCAGCTCTTCCAGTGTCTGGGGATCAGGAGCTAGTGCCAGATGACAAACCCGGCTCTGCTACCTCTGTATAGTATCAGCAGCTCTTCCAGTGTCTGGGGATCAGGAGCTAGTGCCAGATGACAAACCCGGCTCTGCTACCTCTGTATAGTATCAGCAGCTCTTCCAGTGTCTGGGGATCAGGAGCTAGTGCCAGATGACAAACCCGGCTCTGCTACCTCTGTATAGTATCAGCAGCTCTTCCAGTGTCTGGGGATCAGGAGCTAGTGCCAGATGACAAACCCGGCTCTGCTACCTCTGTATAGTATCAGCAGCTCTTCCAGTGTCTGGGGATCAGGAGCCTAGTGCCAGATGACAAACCCGGCTCTGCTACCTCTGTATAGTATCAGCAGCTCTTCCAGTGTCCGGGATCAGGAGCTAGTGCCAGATGACAAACCCGGCTCTGCTACATCTGTATAGTATCAGCAGCTCTTCCAGTGTCTGGGGATCAGGAGCTAGTGCCAGATGACAAACCCGGCTCTGCTACCTCTGTATAGTATCAGCAGCTCTTCCAGTGTCTGGGGATCAGGAGCTAGTGCCAGATGACAAACCCGGCTCTGCTACCTCTGTATAGTATCAGCAGCTCTTCCAGTGTCCGGGATCAGGAGCTAGTGCCAGATGACAAACCCGGCTCTGCTACATCTGTATAGTATCAGCAGCTCTTCCAGTGTCTGGGGATCAGGAGCTAGTGCCAGATGACAAACCCGGCTCTGCTACCTCTGTATAGTATCAGCAGCTCTTCCAGTGTCTGGGGATCAGGAGCTAGTGCCAGATGACAAACCCGGCTCTGCTACATCTGTATAGTATCAGCAGCTCTTCCAGTGTCTGGGGATCAGGAGCTAGTGCCAGATGACAAACCCGGCTCTGCTACCTCTGTATAGTATCGGCAGCTCTTCCAGTGTCTGGGGATCAGGAGCTAGTGCCAGATGACAAACCCGGCTCTGCTACCTCTGTATAGTATCAGCAGCTCTTCCAGTGTCTGGGGATCAGGAGCTAGTGCCAGATGACAAACCCGGCTCTGCTACCTCTGTATAGTATCAGCAGCTCTTCCAGTGTCTGGGGATCAGGAGCTAGTGCCAGATGACAAACCCGGCTCTGCTACCTCTGTATAGTTTCAGCAGCTCTTCCAGTGTCTGGGGATCAGGAGCTAGTGCCAGATGACAAACCCGGCTCTGCTACATCTGTATAGTATCAGCAGCTCTTCCAGTGTCTGGGGATCAGGAGCTAGTGCCAGATGACAAACCCGGCTCTGTTACATCCGCAGACCAATGTTATACAGTCATTAGTCGCTTTACCGCTATTGCTGGTGCCGCAGCCAGAAACGCGTTTTCCTCCGCGGCCCGGACTACGAGCGCCATTATCGGCTATTAGCAGCGCCCTGACACCGCATCACCCGCCACCGCCTGACGCTCGTTATCCTCATTACATGGAGCTCTGCAGCGGAAACCCAAGGAGGGAAATTATCTCAGAAGACCAATTAGATGTCAGCGCCCCGGACGACCCGCGAGACCCCGACCCGACGTCTGCAGAATCCGGCCGTGTGTCAGGACGGTGGCTAATTAGTCCGGGCACATGACAGAGGATCGTGCGCAGCAGCGGAGAACACGGCCGACTGGTCCGTCAAGGGGCAGACCCTGGCGGCAAAGCCTCTGCTCCACCACTAGGGGGCAGTAAGCTCTCGCTGTAGATCGCCCCCCAGTGGTAGCCAATAGGAGACCACATTGAGGGTGTGGGGCCGTAAACCAGCCGCCTGCGGGGGAACTAGACTGTATATGTCACTGTTTAGCTTTACCTGGTATTCTGTCACACCCAGAGCTGCATTCATAATTCAGCTCCAACACCTTTGTGCACAGACGCGCTGCATTGTGGGGAATGTGGGGGGGGGGGTTCATTCGTACTCCCAAAAACCGCATTGCATTATGGGAATTCAGAGAAGCTCCTGGTATGTATATGGTTGTCAGCAGAATTCCGATTACAGCTCTGAATGTGACCAGAGTAGAAGACACAGTGGGATCAG
Source organism: Anomaloglossus baeobatrachus (assembly GCF_048569485.1). Taxonomy (NCBI): domain Eukaryota; kingdom Metazoa; phylum Chordata; class Amphibia; order Anura; family Aromobatidae; genus Anomaloglossus; species Anomaloglossus baeobatrachus. The sequence goes on from NC_134362.1 coordinate 205,518,718, forward strand.
AGGAGTTGGTTAGACCTGATGTAAGGGGGCAGCCTGGGACTTGTGGTACCCCAGGGCTATACACAGGGCCGTTCTGCTGCCAGATATAGGGACCCCCTCCCCCATGTGTTCTGCGGGCAGATATAGGGACCCCCTCCCCCATGTGTCCTGCGGGCAGATATAGGGACCCCCCTCCCCCATGTGTCCTGCGGGCAGATATAGGGACCCCCTCCCCCATGTGTCCTGCGGGCAGATATAGGGACCCCCTCCCCCATGTGTCCTGCGGGCAGATATAGGGACCCCCTCCCCCATGTGTCCTGCGGGCAGATATAGGGACCCCCTCCCCCATGTGTCCTGCGGGGAGATATAGGGACCCCCTCCCCCATGTGTCCTGCGGGCAGATATAGGGACCCCTCCCCCATGTGTCCTGTGGGTAGATATAGGGACCCCCTCCGCCATGTGTCCTGCGGGCAGATATAGGGACCCCTCCCCCATGTGTCCTGCGGGCAGATATAGGGACCCCCTCCCCCATGTCTCCTGCGGGCAGATATAGGGACCCCTCCCCCATGTGTCCTGCGGGCAGATATAGGGACCCCCCTCCCCCATGTGTCCTGCGGGCAGATATAGGGACCCCCTCCCCCATGTGTCCTGCGGGCAGATATAGGGACCCCCCTCCCCGCGCGCCTCTGCAGTGACGGCTTCTGCGGGTCGTAACATTTGATTGATTCTGTTAATATTGTTTCCTCGTTAGCAGTTGACGAATCACCTGCCGCTTCTCATATAATATGCAAATAGGGACTTAAAGGGGAAGTGCGGGCGCGGGCTGTGTGCATGTGCGGCCGGTGGATGGCACTGCTCTGTTTTCTGCTTGCAGGTCTGTTGTGCGCCTCGCTGCCAGTCTATTAGGTAAAATAGTGGACAGCCTCGCCCCGTCCATCACTAACGCATTAGTACAGGGCAAGCAGGTGAGTACTACAACCACCAGCATCTCCTGCACACTCGTATGTATCCAATCCTAACCCTGTGTGATTGTCGGATCCTGCGGTATTAGGGGCTGGGGGGCATTAATCCTTGGTGCCCCGGGGTCCTATAGATATACTGGGGTCAAAATGGCTGCTTATTGGGGTAGACTAATCCGAGGGTGGTCCAGGGACCCCGACAACCTCAGCGGAGAGCAGCCTGCAAGGGTCATCTCTTCATCCAGTCTCTGGGACCCCCTTATAGTGCAAACATTTGGTCCCCTGGTTCAGACCGTTATCATCCTGGGGGTCCCACACATTAGACCCCTGACCGTCCCACAATGCCCCTCTGCCTCCTCATACACAGGTTTGTTATTTTGAGATCTCTGCTTCCGGTCAGTGAATGGAGGGAACAATCTTACGTCCCCCAAAAAATTGCTGAAAGCCTGCCCAGACATAATGGGGTATCATGGATTCCTGAAAGGTGTGCCTCCGGCTGATGATTGTTGAAAAAAAAGAAAACCTGTGCTTTCCTCACCCTCCCCGGGTCCAGGGCTGCGACCTGTGGACCCGGGGAGGGTGAGGGAAGCCGGGTGTGCGTTAAAACAAACCTCAGCTAAGATTTTCCAGATATCTCTCACAGCTGAGAATCTGTTACAGTTGCATCCAGGCAGATGAGGTGACATATCCCTCTATGGAGGATCGTGTAGACCGGAGACAACTGTAGCAAATACTCAGATGTGAGAAGTTTCCATTCACTGACAGCAAGCAGGATTCTGGGAAATGGTGCGGAGCGGAATCACAATCTATATTCGAAATGACCGGACTCTGCTTCATGGTGCGGCTAACAGACTAATCCGCGGCTGGGGGTCTGTCTGCAATCTCAAAATCTGGGAATTTCTGCACTTACCGCCGGCAACAAGCAACGGCCCCTCTGATCAGCGGCATCTCTGTGCATGGCCGCCGGGCCACTCTGATCAGCGGTGCTCTGTGTATTGCCGCCGGGCCCCTCTGATCAGTGGTATCTCTGTGCATGGCCGCCGGGCCCCTCTGATCAGCGGTGCTCTGTGTATTGCCGTCGGGCCCCTCTGATCAGCGGCGTCTGTGCATGGCCGCCGGGCCCCTCTGATCAGCGGTGCTCTGTGTATTACTGCCGGGCCCCTCTGATCAGCGGTGCTCTGTGTATTGCCGCCGGGTCCCTCTGATCAGCGGCGTGTCTGTGCATGGCCGCCGGGCCCCTCTGATCAGCGGCGTCTCCGTGCATGGCCGCCGGGCCACTCTGATCAGCGGCGTGTCTGTGCATGGCCGCCGGGCCCCTCTGATCAGCGGCGTGTCTGTGCATGGCCGCCGGGCCACTCTGATCAGCGGCGTGTCTGTGCATGGCCGCCGGGCCCCTCTGATCAGCGGCGTGTCTGTGCCTGGCCGCCGGGCCCCTCTGATCAGCGGCGTGTCTGTGCATGGCCGCCGGGCCCCTCTGATCAGCGGCGTGTCTGTGCATGGCCGCCGGGCCCCTCTGATCAGCGGCGTCTCTGTGCATGGCCGCCGGGCCCCTCTGATCAGCGGTGCTCTGTGTATTGCCGCCGGGCCCCTCTGATCAGCGGTGCTCTGTGTATTGCCGCCGGGCCCCTCTGATCAGCGGTGCTCTGTGTATTACTGCCGGGTCCCTCTGATCAGCGGTGCTCTGTGTATTACTGCCGGGTCCCTCTGATCAGCGGTGCTCTGTGTATTGCCGCCGGGCCCCTCTGATCAGTGGTATCTCTGTGTATTGCTGCCGGGTCCCTCTGATCAGCGGTGCTCTGTGTATTGCCGCCGGGACTTTCTGATCAGCGGTGCTGTGTGTATTGCCGCCGGGTCCCTCTGATCAGCGGTGCTCTGTGTATTGCCGCCGGGACCCTCTGATCAGCGGTGCTCTGTGTATTGCCGCCGGGCCCCTCTGATCAGCGGTGCTCTGTGTATTGCCGCCGGGTCCCTCCGATCAGCGGTGCTCTGTGTATTACTGCCGGGTCCCTCTGATCAGCGGTGCTCTGTGTATTGCCGCCGGGCCCCTCTGATCAGTGGTATCTCTGTGTATTGCTGCCGGGTCCCTCTGATCAGCGGTGCTCTGTGTATTGCCTCCGGGTCCCTCTGATCAGCGGTGCTCTGTGTATTGCCGCCGGGACCCTCTGATCAGCGGTGCTCTGTGTATTGCCGCCGGGACTTTCTGATCAGCGGTGCTCTGTGTATTGCCGCCGGGTCCCTCTGATCAGCGGTGCTCTGTGTATTGCCGCCGGGTCCCTCTGATCAGCGGTGCTCTGTGTATTGCCGCCGGGACTTTCTGATCAGCGGTGCTGTGTGTATTGCCGCCGGGTCCCTCTGATCAGCGGTGCTCTGTGTATTGCCTCCGGGTCCCTCTGATCAGCGGTGCTCTGTGTATTGCCGCCGGGACCCTCTGATCAGCGGTGCTCTGTGTATTGCCGCCGGGACTTTCTGATCAGCGGTGCTCTGTGTATTGCCGCCGGGTCCCTCTGATCAGCGGTGCTCTGTGTATTGCCGCCGGGTCCCTCTGATCAGCGGTGCTCTGTGTATTGCCTCCGGGTCCCTCTGATCAGCGGTGCTCTGTGTATTGCCGCCGGGTCCCTCTGATCAGCGGTGCTCTGTGTATTGCCGCCGGGTCCCTCTGATCAGTGGCGCCTCTCCCCGATCTGCGCCCGCCATGACTGTGCCTCTGTTTCGTCTCAGGTGACTCTCGGCGTCTTCGGGCACGAGGAGGCGGTGATCTCCAACCCCCTGTCCCCCGGGGTGATAAAGGACATCATCTACAGCAAGTGCAGCGGGGGGGACGAGCGCGAGGCCGTGCTGCAGCAGGAGCTGGTCATCCACATCGGGTGGATCATCTCCAACACGCCACAGCTGTTCAGCGGGATGCTGAAGATACGCGTGGGGTGAGTACAGCGCCCCCGACTGACCCCCCCCCACATCCCAGCGTGACCACCCTGCCCCCGACTGACCCCAAATCCGAGCGTGACCACCCTGCCCCCGACTGACCCCCCCACATCCCAGCGTGACCACCCTGCTTCCAAGTGACCCCCAATCCCTGCGTAACCACCCTGCCCCCAACTGACCCCAAATCCCAGCGTGACCACCCTGCCCCCGACTGACCCCCCCCCAATGCCAGCATGACCACCCTGCCCCCGACTGACCCCAATCCCAGCGTGTCCACCCTGCCTCCGACTGACCCCCAATCCCAGCGTGTCCACCCTGCCTCCGACTGACCCCAATCCCAGCGTGTCCACCCTGCCTCCGACTGACCCCCAATCCCAGCGTGTCCACCCTGCCTCCGACTGACCCCCAATCCCAGTGTGTCCACCCTGCCTCCGACTGACCCCCAATCCCAGTGTGTCCACCCTGCCTCCGACTGACCCCCAATCCCAGTATGACCACCCTGCCCCCGACTGACCCCCAATCCCAGTATGACCACCCTGCCCCCGACTGACCCCCAATCCCAGCGTGTCCACCCTGCCTCCGACTGACCCCCAATCCCAGTGTGTCCACCCTGCCTCCGACTGACCCCCAATCCCAGTATGACCACCCTGCCCCCGACTGACCCCCAATCCCAGAGGGACCACCTAGCCCCCCAATGACCCCCAATCCCAGCGTCACCACCCTGCCTCCGACTGACCCCCAATCCCAGAGGGACCATTCTGCCCCCGACTGACCCCAATCCCAGCGTCACCACCCTGCCCCCGACTGACCCCAATCCCAGCAGGACCACTCTCCATCTCTGAGAGCAGTCACCAGTGTAACGATACATTCCCCAGCGTCGCTCCCCAGGGTAAGATCTCTGCTTGCAGTCAGTGAATGACATGTCTCCTCAGTCACGGCCTCCATCTTTGGTGCAGCTGCTCCAGTTATTTTGTGATCCAGTTCCCCGTCCTGATTCCCCATCACAGACGCGGATACGAGCGGTGGGCGCTAATCTGTATATTCTGTGTACTCGCGCCCGCGCCACTTCTGCTTAGAATAGAAATGAAATCCGCTTTCTCCTTCCTTTGTTGCTCCTGGTGGATGTAATTAGCGGCGGCCGCGGCTCAGACACCGGCAGCGGTAATCGTCTTACGCGGGTTCATTAATTAAACGTAAATCCGCGGGTGCGACGTTTATAGGTTTATACGGGGACTTGAAGGATTAGGGAAATCCACTACCTTGTACCTCCACCCTCCCCCGCGCTCTGCCGTCCCGGTTCACCAGCCAGCGGGGGATTGCCCCCATCACCGAGTGTATAACAGCAAGCAGAGATCTTACAGACCACGAGGAATCGAGACAAAGGACAGTGGAAGCTTTTCATTATGCCGAAAATGAGGCCCCGCGGGTGTGCAGCGCCAAAAATGAGGCTCCGCGGGTGTGCAGCGCCGAAAATGAGGCTCCGCGGGTGTGCAGCGCCGAAAATGAGGCCCCGCGGGTGTGCAGCCCCGAAAATGAGGCCCCGCGGGTGTGCAGCCCCGAAAATGAGGCCCCGCGGGTGTGCAGCACCAAAAATGAGGCCCCGCGGGTGTGTAGCGCCGAAAATGAGGCCCCGCGGGTGTGTAGTGCCGAAAATGAGGCCCCGCGGGTGTGTAGTGCCGAAAATGAGACCCCGCGGGTGTGCAGCGCCGAACATGAGGCCCCGCGGGTGTGCAGCCCCGAAAATGAGGCCCCGCGGGTGTGCAGCACCAAAAATGAGGCCCCGCGGGTGTGCAGCGCCGAACATGAGGCCCCGCGGGTGTGCAGCCCCGAAAATGAGGCCCTATGGAAAAAAAATGTCTGACTTTTTTTTATCACAGATGGATCATTCACGCCATGAGATACGAGCTGAAGATCCGCAGCGGGGAGCAGCCAGAAGAGGACATCTACCAGCTGTCACCCAGCGAGATCAAGCAGCTCCTGCTCTGTATCCTGCAGCCGCAGCAGTCCGGAAGGTGAGAGCCTTCCTCTGGGGTAGGGGCCGTCCTCTGGGGTAGGGGCCGTCCTCTGGGGTAGGGGCCGTCCTCTGGGGTAGGGGCCGTCCTCTGGGGTAGGGGCCGTCCTCTGGGGTAGGGGCCGTCCTTTGGGGTAGGGGCCGTCCTCTGGGGTAGGGGCCGTCCTCTGGGGTGGGGGCAGTCCTCTGGTGATATGGACCGTCCTCTGGGGATATGGACCGTCCTCTGGGGATATGGACCGTCCTCTGGGGATATGGACCGTCCTCTGGGGATATGGACCGTCCTCTGGGGTAGGGTCCGTCCTCTGGGGTAGGGTCCGTCCTCTGGGGGTAGGGTCCGTCCTCTGGGGGTAGGGTCCGTCCTCTGGGGGTAGGGTCCGTCCTCTGGGGATATGGACCGTCCTCTGGGGATATGGACCGTCCTCTGGGGATATGGACCGTCCTCTGGGGATATGGACCGTCCTCTGGGGATATGGACCGTCCTCTGGGGATATGGACCGTCCTCTGGGGATATGGACCGTCCTCTGGGGTAGGGGCCATCCTCTGGGGATATGGACCATCCTCTGGGGGTAGGGGCCGTCCTCTGGGGTAGGGGCCGTCCTCTGGGGTGGGGTCCGTCCTCTGGGGTAGGGGCCGTCCTCTGGGGTAGGGTCCGTCCTCTGGGGGTAGGGGCCGTCCTCTGGGAGTAGGGTCCGTCATCTGGGGTGGGGGCCGTCCTCTGGGGTAGGGGCCGTCCTCTGGGGTGGGGGCCGTCCTCTGGGGTAGGGTCCGTCCTCTGGGGTAGGGTCCGTCCTCTGGGGTGGGGTCCGTCCTCTGGGGTGGGGTCCGTCCTCTGGGGTGGGGCCGTCCTCTGGGGTAGGGGCCGTCCTCTGGGAGTAGGGTCCGTCCTCTGGGGTGGGGTCCGTCCTCTGGGGTGGGGTCCGTCCTCTGGGGATATGGACCGTCCTCTGGGGTAGGGGCCGTCCTCCTGGTAGAGAAGTCCTTCAGGGGTAGGGCCTAGGGCTGCCCTCTGTGGCCATATTGCTGATGGTTTCCCTTCTGCGGTCTGTGCAGGTGCTGGCTGAACCGCAGGCAGATTGACGGTTCTCTGAACAGAAATCCCGCCGGATTCTACGACCGCGTGTGGCAGATCCTGGAGAGGACGCCCAGCGGGATCATGGTGTCCGGGAAGTTCCTCCCTCAGGTGTGAGCCTGGCGGCGTCCTCCCGTCCGGTATATGAGGGGGGGATTCACGTGACATTACACACCGCAATCATAGTGCAGTATCTGGATATCAGCGCTGTGGATATGGGGAAGGATATCCCCTGTGATCCTCCCGATATCCCGTCCTCTGTCCCCCCAGCATTTAACCCTTACTCTCGCACACAGCAACCCACCCTGTCGGACATGACGATGTATGAGATGAACTTCTCTCTGCTGGTGGAGGACATGCTGCAGAACATCTCCCAGCCCGAATACCGCCAGATCATCGTGGAGGTAACGGGTCCTATGGCCTCCATTACTGGGGCGCGAGCGTCCGTCGTGGGGGTCCCCATCGTAGTGACACGTCCCGACCTCTCCGCAGCTCCTGATGATCGTCTCCGTCATCCTGGAGAGGAACCCCGAGTTTGAGTTTCAGGAGAAGGTGGATCTGGACCGGCTGGTGACGGAGGCCTTCAGCGACTTCCAGCGGGACCAGAACCGCCTGCAAGGAGCCGAGAAGCAGGTGAGGGGCCCTGGATCCCGCGGGTGGCTCCAGCCCCAGGAATTAAGCTGCAGACTGGTTTCTTTCATATTTGTGTCATATCCTTCCCTATCTCTGCTTGCAGTCAGTGAATGAGGCGTATTCGGTGCTCGTTGTTTTTATTCACTGACCACTGCAGAGATATTGGAAATGGAAAGTAATTGATGGGTCCGGTGTGTTAGTCGCTGTCAGTGCGGTGTGTTAGTCGGTGCGGTGTGTTAGTCGGTGCGGTGTGTTAGTCGGTGCGGTGTGTTAGTCGGTGCGGTGTGTTAGTCGGTGCGGTGTGTTAGTCGGTGCGGTGTGTTAGTCGGTGCGGTGTGTTAGTCGGTGCGGTGTGTTAGTCGGTGCGGTGTGTTAGTCGCTGCGGTGTGTTAGTCGCTGCGGTGTGTTAGTCGCTGCGGTGTGTTAGTCGCTGCAGTGTGTTAGTCGCTGCGGTGTGTTAGTCGCTGCGGTGTGTTAGTCGCTGCGGTGTGTTAGTCGCTGCGGTGTGTTAGTCGCTGCCGGTGCGGTGTGTTAGTCGCTGCCGGTCCGGTGTGTTGGTCGCTTCGGGTGCGGTGTGTTAGTCGCTGTGGGTGCGGTGTGTTAGTCGCAGTCGGTGCGGTGTGTTAGTCGCTGTGGGTGCGGTGTGTTAGTCGCAGTCGGTGCGGTGTGTTAGTCGCTGTGGGTGCGGTGTGTTAGTCGCGGTCGGTGCGGTGTGTTAGTCGCCGTCGGTGCGGTGTGTTAGTCGCCGTCGGTGCGGTGTGTTAGTTGCCGTCGGTGCACCCGCAGCGGTGGTTGGGCGCGATCCCGCCTGTAATTGTGCGCTCTCTCCCCAGGAGGACATGTCCGCCTTCTACAACACTCCCCCGCTGGGCAAGAGAGGGACCTGCAGCTACCTGACCAAAGCCGTGATGAACCTGCTGCTGGAGGCCGAGGTCCGGCCGGGCACAGACGACCCCTGCAGCGTCAGCTAAGAGACCCCCGCCGGCCCCCGAGCGAGGGGGCCACACAGCGCCTGGCTTCTGGTTTGCATTGAATTAAGTAGGGGCCCGGAGCGGCCATCAGCCTATCGTAGCGGGCGGAGGGTCTCCGGACGCCGGCCCACCAAACATCTGCAAGGCTTCACCACCTTTACTTCCTCTGCTTGCTGTCAGCGATTGCAAATGTTCCTGTTTCAATCTGCCCTGATACAGATCTGAGGGTTTGTTACAATGTATCAGTGCAGATTGCATAAGACTGGACGCCGCTGTAACAAACCCTCAGCTGTGAGACAGGTCAGTTTCTGGATTGACACAAATCAGATGGTTTGTTACAGTGTATCAGTCCAGAAACTGACCTGTCTCACAGCTGAGGGTTTGCTACACTGTATTGTCTACACTGAATATCATTGTTTCCAGTCACTGACAGCAAGTGGAGATGCTGAAGACTGCGGAAAAGCTGAAGTGCGGCCGGAGGTGATACATAGGATGCTTCAGAACATAAAAACATTAGATTCAGCTGCTTTAAAGGGACGGTACACCCTTCTTCCGTGTTTCCTTTTGCTCGCTGTTATCAGCCGTGTGTCTGCAGTGTTCCTCCATAGGCTGAGTGTGGTGGCTTTCTGTCCTATTATGAGCCTGCACTATTACAGAGGGCGGCCGCTGCCCTCAGGAGACGCATTACTGTGCAAGTGTCCTGCGTACAGTGACAGGGCTGCTATATACACTCATATATTATGGATTTAGTGCTTTTTCTCCTCCAGACACAGCCGAAGCTGCATCAACCATTGTGCTGCTTTCCGGCTGCTGTAGAGCAGTGCATTGTGGGAGCTCTGGTGGCCATTAGGTCTCATAACGCGTCTAAAAAGTGGGAGCTCGGGTGACCATTAGGTCTCATGACGAGTCTAGAAGTGGGAGATCGCGTGACCATTAGGTCTCATGACGAGTCTAGAAGTGGGAGCTCGGGTGACCATTAGGTCTCATGACACGTCTAGAAGTGGGAGCTCGGGTGACCATTAGGTCTCATGACGAGTCTAGAAGTGGGAGATAGGGTGGCCATTAGGTCTCATGACACGTCTAGAAGTGGGAGCTCTGGTGGCCATTAGGTCTCATGGCGCATCTAGAAATGGGAGCTCTGGTGGCCATTAGGTCTCATGGCGCATCTAGAAATGGGAGCTCGGGTGGCCATTAGGTCTCATGATATTTCTAGAAGTGGGAGCTCGGGTGACCATTAGGTCTCATGACGAGTCTAGAAATGGCAGCTCGGGTGATCATTAGGTCTCATGACGAGTCTAGAAGTGGGAGCTCGGGTGACCATTAGGTCTCATGACGAGTCTAGAAGTGGGAGCTCGGGTGACCATTAGGTCTCATGACGAGTCTAGAAATGGGAGCTCGGGTGGCCATTAGGTCTCATGACGCATCTAGAAGTGGGAGCTCGGGTGGCCATTAGGTCTCATGACGCATCTAGAAGCGGGAGCTCGGGTGACCATTAGGTCTCATGACACGTCTAGAAGAGGGAGCTCGGGTGACCATTAGGTCTCATGACACGTCTAGAAGTGAGAGATCGGGTGGCCATTAGGTCTCATGACACGTCTAGAAGCGGGAGCTCGGGTGACCATTAGGTCTCATGACACGTCTAGAAGCGGGAGCTCGGGTGACCATTAGGTCTCATGACACGTCTAGAAGTGAGCGATCGGGTGGCCATTAGGTCTCATGACACGTCTAGAAGCGGGAGCTCGGGTGACCATTAGGTCTCATGACACGTCTAGAAGCGGGAGCTCGGGTGACCATTAGGTCTCATGACACGTCTAGAAGTGAGAGATCGGGTGGCCATTAGGTCTCATGACACGTCTAGAAGCGGGAGCTCGGGTGACCATTAGGTCTCATGACACGTCTAGAAGAAACTGTAACCTTTGGAGGTGAATGGAGAAAGAAGAAGATAAGAAAACGTGACTCCTCCACATCAGATTTGCACGATGGAAACATCCTGGATTTTTTATTTTATTTTTTGCTGTGTGACTTTGTAATGAATGGTTTATCCGCCGCCGTCAGTCATTTACCCACAACCCCCTGCTCCCGGCGGCAGCGGAGAGACAATTAGCGTTTTTATTGTGTGCGAGATTAAATAAAAGAGGCTCGGACGAGCGATTTCCATTTCTTGCCGTCTTTTTATTTCTTGCTTTTATGCTAATGGCGGTGCCGGGGCGAGACGCGTTATTTACCGGAATTCATGATCCGGGGAAACGTTTCCAGATCCTAACACTTCAAGAAATCCTCAAGGAAATGCAAAGTAAAGAGCAATTTACAGCTTCCTGATACAAAGCTCCAAACCCTCTGCAACGACATAAATGATCCATACCTGCAGTCACCACTAGAGGGAGCTGCAGAGACCCGTGTGTCGTCAGCTCCCCCTAGTGGTGGCACGTATAATGTTATTATTTACTATAGAGCTCCGGAGCTCAGAAAAATAATCGTTCTACTATGAAAGAAATAATAAATACCCTTATAACCCCCAAAAATGTCATGAGTGGGGGTCAGCGCCTCTAATTATCACAGCTGAGGGTTTGCTCCAGTGTGGATCGTCCTCTGTGATGAGGGTCAGACTGATACAATTTATCTGCGCTGACACATTGCAACAAATAACCAGAGCAGACAAGGAGCGCTCACTTTATAGCACATTTTGCAATTCAATGTCTCCCCATTCTGTAAGATCTCTGCTTGCAGTCAGTTCATGGAAATATTCTCATTTACAGCCACATACCTAATACTTATCACAGCTGAGGGTTCGTTACAAGTGTATCCAGACCAAGCAAACCTCTGATACAATGTAACAAACTATCAGGACAGGATTGAAAGCGATTGTTCCATTCACTGGCAGCAAGCAGAGTTGTGAGTATGAGGGTAACGTCCACCTCCTGATTATACAGAAGGAAGCAGTGCGTGCTCAGGTCTGCTACATGTGCAGGTACCCGCTGTGTGCTCAGCTCTGCTACATGTGCAGGTACCCGGTGCACGCTCAGCTCTGCTACATGTGCAAGTACCCGCTGTGTGCTCAGCTCTGCTACATGTGCAGGTACCCGCTGTGTGCTCAGCTCTGCTACATGTGCAGGTACCCGGTGCACGCTCAGCTCTGCTACATGTGCAGGTACCCTGTGCGTGCTCAGCTCTGCCACATGTGCAGGTACCCTGTGCGTGCTCAGTTCTGCTACATGTGCAGGTACCCGATGCACGCTCAGCTCTGCTACATGTGCAGGTACCCGGTGCGCGCTCAGTTCTGCTACATGTGCAGGTACCCGATGCACGCTCAGCTCTGCTACATGTGCAGCTACCCGGTGTACGCTCAGCTCTGCTACATGTGCAGGTACCCGGTGCGTGCTCAGCTCTGCTACATGTGCAGGTACCCGGTGCACGCTCAGTTCTGCTACATGTGCAGGTACCCGCTGTCTGCTCAGCTCTGCTACATGTGCAGGTACCCGCTGTGTGCTCAGCTCTGCTACATGTGCAGGTACCCGGTGCACGCTCAGCTCTGCTACATGTGCAGGTACCCTGTGCGTGCTCAGCTCTGCCACATGTGCAGGTACCCGATGCACGCTCAGCTCTGTTACATGTGCAGCTACCCGGTGTACGCTCAGCTCTGCTACATGTGCAGGTACCCGGTGCGTGCTCAGTTCTGCTACATGTGCAGGTACCCGCTGTGTGCTCAGTTCTGCCACATGTGCAAGTACCCGGTGCATGCCCAGGTCTGCTACATGTGCAGGTACCCGGTGCGCGCTCAGCTCTGCTACATGTGCAGGTATCCGGTGTATGCTCAGCTCTGCTACATGTGCAGGTACCCGCTGAGTGCTCAGCTCTGCTACATGTGCAGGTATCCGGTGTATGCTCAGCTCTGCTACATGTGCAGGTACCCGCTGTGTGCTCAGCTCTGCTACATGTGCAGGTACCCGCTGTGTGCTCAGCTCTGCTACATGTGCAGGTACCCGCTGTGTGCTCAGCTCTGCTACATGTGCAAGTACCCGCTGCGTGCTCAGCTCTGCTACATGTACAGCTACCCGCTGCGTGCTCAGCTCTGCTACATGTGCAAGTACCCGCTGTGTGCTCAGCTCTGCTACATGTGCAAGTACCCGCTGTGTGCTCAGCTCTGCTACATGTGCAGGTACCCGCTGTGTGCTCAGCTCTGCTACATGTGCAAGTACCCGCTGCGTGCTCAGCTCTGCTACATGTGCAAGTACCCGCTGCGTGCTCAGCTCTGCTACATGTGCAGCTACCCGCTGCGTGCTCAGCTCTGCCACATGTACAGGTACCCTGTGCGTGCTCAGTTCTGCTACATGTGCAGGTACCCGGTGCGTGCTCAGTTCTGCTACATGTGCAGGTACCCGCTGTGTGCTCAGCTCTGCTACATGTGCAAGTACCCGCTGCGTGCTCAGCTCTGCTACATGTGCAAGTACCCGCTGCGTGCTCAGCTCTGCTACATGTGCAGCTACCCGCTGCGTGCTCAGCTCTGCCACATGTACAGGTACCCTGTGCGTGCTCAGTTCTGCTACATGTGCAGGTACCCTGTGCGTGCTCAGTTCTGCTACATGTGCAGGTACCCGATGCACGCTCAGCTCTGCTACATGTGCAGGTACCCGGTGCGCGCTCAGTTCTGCTACATGTGCAGGTACCCGATGCACGCTCAGCTCTGCTACATGTGCAGCTACCCGGTGTACGCTCAGCTCTGCTACATGTGCAGGTACCCGGTGCGTGCTCAGTTCTGCTACATGTGCAGGTACCCGCTGTGTGCTCAGTTCTGCCACATGTGCAAGTACCCGGTGCATGCCCAGGTCTGCTACATGTGCAGGTACCCGGTGCGCGCTCAGCTCTGCTACATGTGCAGGTATCCGGTGTATGCTCAGCTCTGCTACATGTGCAGGTACCCGCTGAGTGCTCAGCTCTGCTACATGTGCAGGTATCCGGTGTATGCTCAGCTCTGCTACATGTGCAGGTACCCGCTGTGTGCTCAGCTCTGCTACATGTGCAGGTACCCGCTGTGTGCTCAGCTCTGCTACATGTGCAGGTACCCGCTGTGTGCTCAGCTCTGCTACATGTGCAAGTACCCGCTGCGTGCTCAGCTCTGCTACATGTGCAAGTACCCACTGTGTGCTCAGCTCTGCTACATGTGCAGGTACCCGCTGTGTGCTCAGCTCTGCTACATGTGCAAGTACCCGCTGCGTGCTCAGCTCTGCTACATGTGCAAGTACCCGCTGCGTGCTCAGCTCTGCTACATGTGCAGCTACCCGCTGCGTGCTCAGCTCTGCCACATGTACAGGTACCCTGTGCGTGCTCAGTTCTGCTACATGTGCAGGTACCCGGTGCGTGCTCAGTTCTGCTACATGTGCAGGTACCCGCTGTGTGCTCAGCTCTGCTACATGTGCAAGTACCCGCTGCGTGCTCAGCTCTGCTACATGTGCAAGTACCCGCTGCGTGCTCAGCTCTGCTACATGTGCAGCTACCCGCTGCGTGCTCAGCTCTGCCACATGTACAGGTACCCGGTGCGTGCTCAGTTCTGCTACATGTGCAGGTACCCGGTGCGTGCTCAGTTCTGCTACATGTGCAGGTACCCGCTGTGTGCTCAGTTCTGCTACATGTGCAGGTACCCGGTGTACGCTCAGCTCTGCTACATGTGCAGGTACCCGGTGTACGCTCAGCTCTGCTACATGTGCAGGTACCCGCTGTGTGCTCAGTTCTGCTACATGTGCAGGTACCCGGTGCGCGCTCAGCTTTGCTACATGTGCAGGTATCCGGTGTATGCTCAGCTCTGCTACATGTGCAGGTACCCGCTGCGTGCTCAGCTCTGCTACATGTGCAGGTATCCGGTGTATGCTCAGCTCTGCTACATGTGCAGGTACCCGGTGTGCGCTCAGCTCTGCTACATGTACAGGTACCCGGCGTGTGGCGGCGTGCGCTGCGGATGCTCCAGGCTGGTACTGTCAGGATTGCTCGGACCCCGCTGGAGCGGAGCCGTCATTTATTGACAGGTCCTAAGAGCCGGGCGGGACGAGGCGCCAGACGTTCTGCATTTTCCGCTAATGTGACACTCCGCATCCCGCCGCTGTGATTGATGTGCGGGAGCCTCTTTATTCGGCCGCGATGATGTCTCGTGACGTCTGGAGCCGCTGCCACCGAAACATTCAGATTTCCTGCCTGCTAATAAGAGACGACAAGAATTCCAGGAATTGGATGTGACCGTGGTGCGAGGAACTGAGACCGCGCCAATTCCACCGCACGGAGACGAATACTAAACAGAAATCCTCGAGAAAGCCGCGTCCTTCACTCGTCCTCCAGATGCTGATGATCGGGCAACACTTGTCATACGGGGAGCGGGAGGTGATAACTGGCGGATAATCCGAGACCGCTCCGCAGAGATGGCGGCATTACTGGCGGATGATACGGGACCGCTCCGCGGAGATGGCGGCATTACTGGCGGATAATTCGAGACCTCTCTGCGGAGATGGCGGCATTACTGGTGGATTATCGGCGTCCACTCCGCAGAGATGGCGGCATTACTGGCGGATAATTCGAGACTGCTCCGTAGAGATGGCGGCATTATTGGCGGATCCGAGACTGCTGCGCAGAGATGGCGGCATTACTGGCGGATGATCGGCGTCCGCTCCGCAGAGATGGCGGCAATACTGGCGGATAATCAGAGACCGCTCCATAGAGATGGCGGCATTACTGGCGGATCCGAGACCGCTGTGCAGAGATGGCGGCAATACTGGCGGATTATCGGCGTCCACTCCGCAGAGATGGCGGCATTATTGATGGATAATCCGAGACCGCTCCGCCGAGATAGTGGCATGACTGGCGGATAATCTGAGACCACTCCGCAGAGATGGCGGCATTACTGGCAGATAATCAGAGACCGCTGCGCAGAGATGGCGGCATTACTGGTGGATTATCGGAAACCGCTCCGCAGAGATGGCGGCATTACTGGCGGATAATCCGAGACCGCTCCGCAGAGATGGTGGCAATACTGGTGGATAATCTGAGACCGCTCCGCAGAGATGGCGGCATTACTGGTAGATAATCAGAGACCGCTCCGCAGAGATGGCGGCATTACTGGCGGATTATCGGAAACCGCTCCGCAGAGATGGCGGCATTACTGGCGGATTATCGGAGTCCACTCCGCAGAGATGGCGGCATTACTGGCGGATTATCGGAGTCCGCTCTGCAGAGATGGCAGTATTACTGGCGGATTATCGGAGTCTGCTCCGCAGAGATGGCGGTATTACTGGCGGATTATCGGAGTCCACTCCGCAGAGATGGCGGTATTACTGGCGGATTATCGGAGTCTGCTCCGCAGAGATGGCGGCATTACTGGCGGATTATCGGAGTCCGCTCTGCAGAGATGGCGGTATTACTGGCGGATAATCCGAGACCGCTCTGTAGAGATGGCGGCATTACTGGTGTTCTACCGAAGCTGCAGTCACATCTCACCAGACACAACTCCACATGACCCTCTCCCTCCAGATCCGCTGCACTGCTGTGTGCTTGTTACAATGTATCGGTGCAGGTCAAATGCAGCTTTCAGAGGAGGTGAGCTGTGACATCTATTGTGAACTGTGGATCCTGTGTAAGTTGCAGTATATAGACGGGTTATCAGTCATTGTACAGGAGGGGGTGAGCTGTGACATAATCTATTGTGAACGGTGGATCCTATGTTTTTTGCTGGATATAGACGTGTTATCCTACTGCTCTAGTCACCTCCAGAGCTGCATTTGTGTGGTCTGATCAGCCTCTTAGTGACTGTCTCTGCTGAAGCTGCAGTAACTCCTGGTTTTTATTTTGGACACGCTTTGTACGTAGCGTTCCCTCTTCCCTGCGCTTCCCTCTCCTCTGTGCAGCCCTGGCCCCTGTGCTGCCCTCGTACCTGCGCCGCCCTCGCCCCTGCGCCACCCTCGCCCCTGCGCCGCCCTCGCCCCTCTGCAGCCCTCGCCCCTGCGCAGCCCTCGCCCCTCTGCAGCCCTCGCCCCTGCGCCGCCCTCGCCCCTGCGCAGCCCTCGCCCCTCTGCAGCCCTCGCCCCTGCGCCGCCCTCGCCCCTGCGCAGCCCTCGCCCCTGCGCCGCCCTCGCCCCTGCGCAGCCCTCGCCCTTGTGCCGCTCTCTCCCCTGTGCAGCCCTCGCCCGTGCGCTCGCCCCTGCGCTACCCTTGCCCCTGCGCAGCCCTCGCCTCTGTGCAGCCCTCGCCCCTCTGCAGCCCTCGCCCCTGCGCTGCCCTCGCCCCTGCGCTGTCCTGGCCCCTTTGCAGCCCTCGCCCCTGCGCAGCCCTCGCCCCTCTGCAGCCCTCGCCCTTGTGCCGCTCTCGCCCCTGCGCAGCCCTCGCCCCTGCGCAGCCCTCGCCCCTGCGCTGCCCTCGCCCCTGCGCAGCCCTCGCCCCTGCGCTCGCCTCCCGCAGGTCTGATGGATGCCAGGACTCGGTGGTGACTGATCACTTACATCTCCGCATTCGCCGACCTGTTTTAGAACAAATAATCTTCCCTCTTCTGATAAATCTTGGGAAATATAAATGGAGGCCGATGTGTCGCCGGCAGCGATGAGTCACGCAGCAGATGTGGGCAGCGCGGGGACCCAGAATCCATTATCGGGGCCTTAATTACAGCTCCGAGATGAAGAGACTGACATTTGCGCAGCAGCAGCTTTGTGCGCGGCCGAGGGATCGGGCGCAGGAAATGTCACAACATGTCGCTTCCTGGGAGAGTCCAGAGCATCGCCAGATGGGGCTGAGCGATGGCGGCGCACCGATCCCGAGAACACGGCGGGGAGAGGATTACCACCTGCAGCTGCCTACAAAGGGTTAACGATGACAGATTCCGCTTGCTGTCAGTGAATGGAAACATTATTTAAAAAGCAGCTTTTAATTTGCATAAAACTCATAAAAAGTGTGAACATGACCTTGGCTGATATCAAGTGCAGCGCTGAGGGTTTGCTACAATTGTATCCAATCTGTGAGCTAAAGAGGCTGCACTGATACACTGCACCAAACCCTCAGCACTAGACACGGATCATCTGAGAGCACATGACTGTTTGTTACAATGTATCAGTGCAGGAGACCCTCATTCTGGAGGTGGAGACCCTCTTAAAGGGAATGGCTGGTCTCGCAGTTCTGCCGCGGCCGGATCTCCCTGACCACGAGGGTCCAAGGATGAGCCACGAGGACACGGAAAGGGGGGCTCCAGACCACCCACCCCCGAGCTGCGTTATCTGCATATGGCAGCAGCAGGGCTGTCACTCCGGCCTTGTGATGGGAACAGACTGGACACCTCCACTGTACAATAACACAGGAAAAACCGGATTAGTAATGTGTGCAGAATAGCGAGTGCAGCTCTGGAGTATAATACAGGAGGTAACTCAGGATCAGTAATGTAATGTATGTACACAGTGACTGCACCAGCAGAATAGTGAGTGCAGCTCTGGAGTATAATACAGGGTGTAACTCAGGATCAGTAATGTATGTACACAGTGACTGCATCAGCAGAATAGCGAGCGCAGCTCTGGAGTATAATATAGGAGGTAACTCAGGATCAGTAATGTATGTACACAGTGACTGCATCAGCAGAATAGCGAGCGCAGCTCTGGAGTATAATACAGAAGGTAATCCTACAAGTAGGGAAACAAGAAGCCACGTAGAAGATGGCAGAGTGGCCACTCACACGTGGATTTAGGCACATTCCCATCTCCTGAGCCTATGGGATCGCTTTGTAATTTCTGCGGATCTTACGCTCTCTCTCCGTGCTGCACCTTTACTCCGGCGCGGTCTCCTTGTCGTGATTTCTGCCGCTCTTCTCCTCTCCCGACCTCTCAGCGCTTCACTTTCATTCTGAATCACTTTGTAAACACAATTATCCGAGAAATGCAGATGATTTGCCGGTAAAAGAAAAGCTTTAATTGTTGGTGGTGAGGATATGGGAGGCTTTGTATCTAAGTGCGGGGATCTAATAAGGGGTGCTGCATCCGAGCCATCTGATACCTCGCCATTGTGGTAGGATCCATCACCAGCAGTGCTAAATGCTGAAGTCTCCTCTGATCGCCCCTCGTCCGGCCCGGACCCCTACATCCAGATACTTGCCATGGATACAGGACACTCCACCATTTGACTTTTAGATACAAAGTAACAGGATCCTCCATCTAAAGGCCGGACTTTGTCCAATGCTGATCCTCTCAGGCCATGGAAGATGACGTGTACCTACAGATTTTGGAAGAAAGCAGCCATGTTTTTCTAGTAGTGGACAACCCATGTTTGTAGTTTTAGGATCCAACCTCCGAACATTTCTACCACTGCCTTGGCTGGGGCCCTCGTCTACAAAGGATTCGGGCCTTCGTCTTATTACATATACTCATTAGCGGAATTGTGATGGTGTGGAGTCTCGCCAGTCGTGGCCATCTTCTCTTACCCTGGCCTCGTTCCTATAGACTACAGGACCATCTTGGATAATGGCGTTTGTCAACACTCCGAAGTCTCCTCGACATCCATTGTGATAGAATGAACCTACACCGGCCATGGTCATGCTCTCTCACCCTGACCTCGTTACCACAGACTACAGGATGATCTTGGTGGTTGTCCACCCACCGAGGTCTACTTGGCATCCATTGTGATAGAATGAACCTACACCGGTCGTGGTCATTCTCTCTTACCCAGGCTTCGTTCCTATAGACTACAGGATCATTTTGGCGGTTGTCCACCCTTCTCGGTCTCCTCGGCATCCATTGTGATGGCATGAACCCGCACCGGGCTCTCTCACCCTGACTTCGTTACCATAGACTACAGGATGATCTTGGTGGTTGTCCACCCACCGAGGTCTACTTGGCATCCATTGTGATAGAATGAACCTACACCGGTCGTGGTCATTCTCTCTTACCCAGGCTTCGTTCCTATAGACTACAGGATCATTTTGGCGGTTGTCCACCCTTCTCGGTCTCCTCGGCATCCATTGTGATGGCATGAACCCGCACCGGGCTCTCTCACCCTGACTTCGTTACCATAGACTACAGGATGATCTTGGTAGTTGTCCACCCTCCGAGGTCTCCTCGGCATCCATTGTGATGGCATGAACCCGCACCGGGCTCTCTCACCCTGACTTCGTTACCATAGACTACAGGATGATCTTGGTAGTTGTCCACCCTCCGAGGTCTCCTCAGCATCCATTGTGATGGCATGATCTTGCACCAGCCGTGGCCATGTTCTCTAACCCTGGCTTCGTTCGTATAGACTACAGGACCATTTTGGTGGTTGTCCACCCTCCGAGGTCTGCTCGGCATCCGGGTATCAAACCCTTCAGGGCAGTTTCCTAATCCTCTCGGTCCCCGTAGATCGGCACGGCACAGCTCCCCGCCGTGAGCGGCATCTCAGTCAATTTCAACTTTTCTCCTCATTAAAATCCTTTTTCTTGAGCCGATGAAATGAGCATCGCACAAATCGGATCACGTCAAGTTCCGCCGGGTGCAAAGCTCAACTCGTTATGTGAAGATCAGTCACTTTTAATGGATGTAAATGAGGCTTTATAGCCGGACGCGCTCATCTGAGGAGACGGGGAGCAGAATCGGGACGTGATTATAATTCATATATATCATCCATGATGAAGCCAAAAGCCCATAGTGTGAGTCTATGGCAGCCGCCTCCAACCAGCGGCACTACAGAGGCTGAAGAACTACAACTCCTAGCATCCCAGACAGACATAGGCATGGGAAGGTATATTGGGAGTTGTAGATCTGCAAAAGCTGGAGGAGATGGAGACCAATGGTCTATGGAAAAGCTGGAGAGATTTGTGCAGCTTAGATTTGTCTATTAGAGCACCACGCCAGCATCCCTCCCCCTCCCCCTCCAATCCACCACCGGGGAGCTGGAGTGGCACTTCAAATCTAAGTCCCCTGCCTCCTCGTCTTATACTTACCATCCGGCATCTTCACCTGTTTCCACCATTGCGCAAGTCAAGATCACAAGTCAATTCAGGTCTGAGAGCCTCGTTCTGGTCTCTTTCTGGCCTCATTCTGACTTCGGCCTGGCCTCGTACTGGCCCTATAATGACCCCATCCTGGCCTTGCTCTGGCTTTGTTCTGGCGCCTTTCTTGCCTAATTCTAGATTCTTTCTGGCCCCATTCTAACCTCGTTCTGGCCTCATCTTGGCCTCGTCCTGGCCCTGTCCTAGCTTTGCTCTGGCGACTTTCTTCCCTCATTCTGGCCCTGTCCTGGCTTTGTCCTTGCCCCATCCTGGCTTTGTTCTAAGCCTGTCCTGGCCCCATCCTGGCTTTGTACTGGCCCCATCCTGGCTTTGTACTGGCCCCGTCCTGGCTTTGTACTGGCCCCATCCTGGCTTTGTACTGGCCCTGTCCTGGCTTTGTACTGGCCCTGTCCTGGCTTTGTCCTTGCCCCATCCTGGCTTTGTTCTAAGCCTGTCCTGGCCCCGTCCTGGCTTTGTTCTGGGCCTGGCCTGGTCCCCACCTGGATTTATTCTGGGCCTGGCCTGGTCCCGTCCTGGTTTCGTTCTCGCCCGATCCTGGCCCTGTCTTGGCTTCATTCTTGTCCCTTTCTCCAATCATTTTGGCCCTGTTCTGGCCTCATTCTGATCTTGTCCTGTCCTTTCTCTCCATGTTCTGGTCTTGTCCTGGCCTCTTCCTATCCTCGTGGTGGTCTTTCTCTCCACATTCTGGTCTCGTCCTGTCCTCGTTATGGTCTTTCACTCCACAGTCTTGTCTCGCCCTGGCTTTGTTCTGTTCTCGTCCTAGCTTTGTTCTGGTCTCGTCGGGGCCTTGTTCTGGTCTTGTCAATGTCCTTGTTCTGGTCTCATCAAGGTCCTTGTTCTTGTCTCGTTTCTAACCTTGTTCTTGTCTTGTCCTGGCCTTGTTCTGGTCTTGTCCTGGATTTGTTCTGGCGTCATCTTGTCCTCATCCTAGTCTCTTTGTCTCCGTGCTCTAGTCTCGTCCTGTCCTGGTTCTAGTCTCTTTATCTTCGCGTTCTAGTCTCGTCCTGGCCTCGTTCCAGTCTCGTCCTGGCCTTGTTCCGGTCTCGTCCTGGCCTCGTTCCGGTCTCGTCCTGGCCTCGTTACGGTCTCGTCCTGGCCTCGTTACGGTCTCGTCTAGGTCTCGCTACGGTCTCGTCCTGGCCTCATCCTGTCCTTGCTCTGGTCTTTCTCTCTACGTTCGGGTCTTGTCCTGGCCTCGTTCTGGCCCTGCTCTACCCCTCATAGACTTGTATTGAGTGCAGGTGATGTAACTTCTGACGTCCAACCAGCTAAAAGTTACGGGCATAAGATGGCGCCGTGGGACTGGAGCGACATCGAAAAAGTTGAAATTGTCAGAGTGAGAGCATATTACTAGGGGGCAGGGAACTCAGATTAAAAACGCCGCTCCAGAGCTAAAAAAAAACCCCCATAAACCTCTGGAGTGGGGCTTTAAGTGCACAGTTTCGCTTTAAGAGTACCCCCCTGTGGTTGGCGGCCCGTGTTTGGCACTTTCTGAGACTCCGGCAGGATTCCTTATAACTTTTTCAATTACCTGCTCCATTACACATTAACCAAGTGCGTTCCCTGGAGGAGCCGCTCACCGGTGTCCCAGAAACTTGTAAACTGAACATGAAATACGTCCGCCGGAGGAGATAAAAAAGAGAAAAGGAGCGTGAAAATGGGAGAATTCAGAACATTGAGCCCAAGGATCCGACTGTTTCATGGACATTATGTGGGGATCTTCATCTCAATCCCGGCTGTGTGTCGCTCCGCGGGGCTCACGGGCGGGTGCTTTGCCTTTTAATGCTCGTTTGGTTCATCCTGTATTTTTGCAGCAGCCGGATACAACGTCCGCTCGGCTTCATGCAAGACGCGAAGTCTGACCTGCCATTGCCCCAAACCAGGAGTCTGGGGTGGCTGCAAAACTACAACTCCCAGCATGCTCTCTCCCACCTGGAGCTCTCCAGCTATTACTCCCAGCATGCTCTCTCCGATCTGTAACTCTTCACTTCAGCTACTGCAAAACTACAACTCCCAGCATGCTCTCTCCCACCTGGAGCTCTCCAGCTTTTGCAAAACTATCACTCCCAGCATGCTCTCCAAGCTGACGCTCTTCCAGCATGCTCTCTCCAAACTTGGGCTACCCAGCTGTTGCAGAACTACAACTCCCAGCATGCTCTCTCCGATCTGGAACTCTTCAGCTATTGCAAAACTACAACTCCCAGCATGCTCTCTCCAAGCTGACACTCTTCCAGTGATGCTAAACTACAACTCAACTTCCAGCATACTGTCTACAAACGTGGGCTACCCAGCTGTTGCAGGACTACAACTCCCAGCATGCTCTCTCCCAACTGGAACTCTCCAGCTATTACTCCCAGCATGCTCCCTCCGATCTGGAACTCTTCAGCTATTGCAAAACTATAACTCCCAGCATGCTCTCCAAGCTGAAGCTCTTCCAGTGTTGCAAAACTACAACTCCCTTCAAGCTTTCTCCAAACTTGGGCTGCCCAGCTGTTGCAGGACTACAACTCCCAGCCTGCTCTTTCCCACTTGGAGCTCTCCAGCTATTACTATCAGCATGCTCTCCAAGCTGATGCTCTTCTAGTGTTCCAAAAATACAACTTCCTTCATGCTCTCCAAACTTGGGCTGCCCAGCTATTGCAAAACTACAACTCCCTTCATGCTCTCTCCCACCTGGAACTCTTTAGCTATTCCAAAACTACAACTCCCTTCAAGCTCTCTCCAAAGTTGGGCTACTCAATGTTGCAGGACTACAACTCCTAGCATGCTTTCTTCAACTCGGGGCTCTTCTTCTTGTATAAAACTATTGCAACCTGATCGGTGGGGTTGCCAGATCCGCTCCTCTTCAAACCTGCAAATATAATTTCCCTGAATGGGATTTGAACCATTGCCTGGGTGAGATTGAGCCTGAAAGCCCGGAGTTTGCAGCCAATAAGGCCGGTGGCACTGAGCACAGATGTGACGGGGCTCCATAAACCCCTAAAGTCGCCCCTGCAAAGCCGATTCAATAACGCGTCATGTTGAGATCTATCGAGGATGGAATTGTTTGGTAAATTGGATTGTAAGGTATATACAAGAGCAGCAATCACACAAGGGTCATGGAAGGTCTTCTCCGTGGCCATGAAGGGCAGCGTTCACACCATCATCCTAGTACCAGAAAATAAATAAGCCAATATAAACCACACTTTGCACACGGTATCAGAGGAAATAATGGCTTCGACATCCCGGACTCAGCGGGGTGCACGCTTCTATCCAGAGCTCACAATCGGTGGATGCCATTGATGGAAGATGCAGGTCTCGCCGTCCTGCCGTGGACACGGAGATCCCCCCTCGGCCCATAATTGTCTTGTTTGGATGCTGGTACCCTGCCTCGTATCGGGAGCTCCTCCATTATTCATCTCTCGCAGCTGTCCACATTTTCTATTCCTGGAAAAAAACAAAATCCCACGGATGAGAGCCCGGGCCGCTCGCTCCAGACAGACAGATGTTCATGTCGGAGCAGTGATAAATTCAGGCTAATTCTGTTTCCGCAATATGTCATGTTGGGGAAGCCTCAGTACCCAGACGCACAGGAACATTATCGAGCAGTAATTAAATAAAGGTACGATGGTGCAGAGGTTTATAAATTCTGCACTAAGCACATCATGCTTGGTGGAACATGATAGACGTGGCTCTGGGCTTCCTCTACATACGGGATAGACAGAAGCAACCGGCGCATTAATCATTGATGGTTCTTGCTGGCGGTCATAACGAGAAGCTCTTTTTTTAGCAAATGCATTGACCACCATAGTTCATTTGAGGATCCTCCTAAAGACGAGCAAAATATTTATAGTTTATTCCATGACAATCCTTCTCTTTACCATCAAACCTTAAGGTCATCATGGTGGTCTTTCTTGAGGTCACTCATAGTTCTTCCTCTAAAGGTCCACCTCATCTGGGCTTTTACTCAACATCACTCATGTTTACAAAGTCATGATCATCCAACTCAAGGTCATTCTTGAGAACAGCCATGGTGGTTCTTCTAAAGAGCCAACTTCTCCTGGCTCATTCCTTCTTTTCATGGACCATGATCAACGTTTTTATTCAACATCGTCCATGTTCACAAAGTCATGATCATCCAACTCAAGGTCAATCTTGAGAACTGCCATGATGGTTCTTCTAAAAAGCTCATTCCTTCTTTTCATGGACCATTATCGAAGTTTTTATTCAACATTGTCCATATTCACAAAGTCATGATCATCCAACTCAAGGTCATTTTTGAGAACAGCCATGGTGGTTCTTCTAAAAAGCCAATTCCTCCTGGCTCATTCCTTCTTTTCATGGACCATTATCAAAGTTTTTATTCAACATCGTCCATATTCACAAAGTCATAATTATCCAATTCAAGGTCATTCTTGAGAACAGCCATGGTGGTTTTTCTAAAAAGCCAACTTCTCCTAGCTCATTCCTTCTTTTCATGGACCATTATCAAAGTTTTTATTCAACATCGTCCATATTCACAAAGTCATAATTATCCAACTCAAGGTCATTCTTGAGAACAGCCATGGTGGTTCTTCTAAAAAGCCAACTTCTCCTGGCTCATTCCTTCTTTTCATGGACCATTATTAAAGTTTTTATTCAACATTGTCCATGTTCACAAAGTCATGATCATCCAACTCAAGGCCTTTCTTTAAAAAGCCAACTCCTCCTGGCTCACTCCTTCTTTTCATGGACCATTATCGAAGTTTTTATTCACCATCGTCCATCTTCACAAAGTCATGATCGTGTCCTCATGGGGATCGTTCTTAAAGACACTACTGGTCTCTCTTCTAAACAAACACCTTGTTCTTATTTCCTTTTCACAAATGTCCTATCCACATTGTAACTTTGTTTCATTCTTCACAGTTCATGTTCTCAATCATCCAAGCTCCAAATTATCATTCTTGAAGACACTCATCTAAAGAACTACATCATCCTGGCTTGCTCCTTCTTGTGATGCTCAACTCCACAAAGTCTTATTCTTCATTGTTTAAGTTCTCAACGTCAAGATCGTTCAAGCCCCATGATCTCATGATGGAGTTTCTTGAAGACACTCATCTAAAGAATTACCTCATCCTGGTTCACTCCTTCTTGAGATGCTCCATACCACAATGTCTTCTTTATCATTGTGTTCAAGTTCTGAAAGTCATGATCATTCAAGCTCCATGACTTCATGATGGAGTTTCTTGAAGACGCTTATCTAAAGAACTACCTCAGCCTGGCTCGCTCCTTCTTGATCTGCCCCATTCCACAAGGTCTTATTCAGCATTGTTCAAGTGCTCAACGTCAAGATCGTTTAAGCTCCATGATCTCATGATGGAGTTTCTTGAAGACACTCATCTAAAGAACTACCTCATCCGGGTTCACTCCTCCTTCTTGAGAAGCTCCATTCCACGTGGTCTTGGTCATCATTGTTGAGGTTCTCTACGTCAAGATTGTTCAAGCTCCATGACCTCATGATGGAGATTCTTCAAGACACACATGGTTCCTCCATCTTCTCCTGCCTCTTTCTTGCTCTCAATGTCCCATTCATTACTATTTAAGTTCTGAAAGTCAAAATCGTTCCAGCTCCAGGCCATCTTGGTTTTACTCTTAAAGGTATTCAAATGTCTCTATTTCAAGATCCAGGGTTTCATGTTTCCCTCTCTAGATCCAATGTTTTTTTCTTCTTGTGAGCTATATCTTTGTGGTTGTTTTTTATACAATCTTTTCTGGCTTCTCCAAGCTATTGCTGTTCTTCCCCTTGTGTTTAAGGCAGCAAGCAGAAGAGCATCATGGAGCCATGGCCTTACAATCCCAACTAGGACACCAGGGCAACAGTCCTATATAGGGACAATCTGTCCTTCGGGAGGATGAGCAAATGGATTACTGTATACAAACCACCACATGTATCTCCAGTATTTCCTCCAAGAATGGGTGGGACGGTCAAACAATGAAGCTCCCGTGGACATCTACCACCAAGGAGCAATCTCCTTCTCATTACTGGCAGCGATGCTGGATGTCTTCTCATTTTGCCCATTTGGCACATTCCCATAGGAAGGGATGGGGAATCTACACCGCGCTCTGCCTTGTAAAGCCTGGAAGTGATTTACAAAAGTAAAAAAACCCTAAAAACACATTTGGAGACTCGATGAACGATGTGTCTCTCGGCGGTCGTCTTTCCAATCTTTGCCATCATGGTCTCATGCTGTTTCCTAATTTTTGCTTCTCTCCCGATGGATCTCCGTTAATGCAGTGCGACTTTGGGTAACGTATGGTTAATGAAGCCACAAAAACAATTCACACACGAGGTGTTCCCTGGACCATTCCCCGTGTATTAACCCGGCTCGGAAGACGATATTACCCCTGAGCTCGGCCTCGGCGCTCCGTCTGCTCCACACCAAGGAAAGGGCAAATTATTCAGAGCAAAGTAACTGGAGAACGTTTCTACCGCGGATTATTCCGAAATATGGAGTGAGAAATATCCTGATGTTTACTAACCACTGCCAAAAATATCATGCGCTCCCCTTCAAATCAGAAATATTCACAATCATTAGGCAGTGTAGAGTGAGCAACAGCCAGAGGCGCAGAGCGAGTGCCGCCAGAGAGCAAGCGACAGCCACAGGCGCAGAGCGAGTGCCGCCAGAGAGCAAGCGACAGCCACAGGCGCAAAGCGAGTGCCGCCAGAGAGCAATCGACAGCCACAGGCGCAGAGCGAGTGCCGCCAGAGAGCAAGCGACAGCCACAGGCGCAGAGCGAGTGCCGCCAGAGAGCAAGCGACAGCCACAGGCGCAGAGCGAGTGCCGCCAGAGAGCAAGCGACAGCCAAAGGCGCAGAGCGAGTGCCGCCAGAGAGCAAGCAACAGCCACAGGCGCAGAGCGAGTGCCGCCAGAGAGCAAGCGACAGCCACAGGCGCAAAGCGAGTGCCGCCAGAGAGCAATCGACAGCCACAGGCGCAGAGCGAGTGCCGCCAGAGAGCAAGCGACAGCCACAGGCGCAGAGCGAGTGCCGCCAGAGAGCAAGCGACAGCCACAGCCGCAGAGCGAGTGCCGCCAGAGAGCAAGCGACAGCCAAAGGCGCAGAGCGAGTGCCGCCAGAGAGCAAGCGACAGCCACAGGCGCAGAGCGAGTGCCGCCAGAGAGCAAGCGACAGCCACAGGCGCAGAGGAAAGGACAGCCACATGTACAGAGGAAATGACAACCACAGGCGCAGAGGAAAGGACAGCCACATGTACAGAGGAAATGACAACCACAGGCGCAGAGGAAAGGACAGCCACATGTACAGAGGAAATGACAACCACAGGCGCAGAGGAAAGGACAGCCACATGTACAGAGGAAATGACAACCACAGGCGCAGAGGAAAGGACAGCCACAGGCGCAGAGGAAATGACAACCACAGGCGCAGAGGAAAGGACAGCCACAGGCGCAGAGGAAATGACAACCACAGGCGCAGAGGAAAGGACAGCCACATGTACAGAGGAAAGGACAGCCAAATGGCACAGAGGAAAGGACAGCCACATGCGCAGAGTAAACAGCCACATGTACAGAGGAAAGGACAGCCACAGGCGCAGAGTTAGTGCCACAAGAGAGCAAGCGACAGCCACAGGCAGAGAGTAAACAGTCACATGTGCAGAGGAAAGGACAGCCACAGGTGCAAAGCAATCGACGGCTACAAGGACAAAGGAAAGGACAGCCACAGGCGCAGAGCGAGTGCCGCCACAGAGCAAGTGACAGCCACATGTGCACAGCGATCAACTGCCACAGGTGCAGAGCAAGTGACAGCCACAGGCAGAGAGTTAGTGACAGCTACCGGCAAAGGTGAGCGACAGCCACAGGCACAGAGCAAACAAGAGCCACAGGTGCAGAGGAAAGGACAGCCACGGGCGCAGTGAAAAGGACAGCCACAGGCGCAGTGAAAAGGACAGCCACAGGCGCAGAGAAAAGGACAGCCACATGCACAGAGTAAACAGCCACATGTACAGAGGAAATGAGAGCCATAGGCGCAGAGGAAAGGACAGCCACATGCGCAGAGTAAAAAGGCCACATGTACAGAGAAAAGGACAGCCACAGGCACAGAGTGAGTGCCACAAGAGAGCAAGCGACAGCCACAGGCAGAGAGTAAACAGTCACATGTGCAAAGGAAAGGACATCTACATGCGCAGAGGAAAGGACAGCCACAGGTGCATATCGATCAACGGCTACAAGGACAAAGGAAAGGACAGCCACAGGCGCAGAGCGAGTGCCGCCACAGAGCAAGTCACAGCCACACGTGCACAGCGATCAACTGCCACAGGTGCAGAGCAAGTGACAGCCACAGGCAGAGAGTTAGTGACAGCTACCGGAGAAGGTGAGCGACAGCCACAGGCACAGAGCAAACAAGAGCCACAGGTGCAGAGGAAAGGGCAGCCACGGGCGCAGTGAAAAGGACAGCCACGGGCGCAGAGAAAAGGACAGCCACAGGAGAAAAGGACAGCCACATGCGCAGAGAAAAGGACAGCCACAGGAGAAAAGGACAGCCACAAGTTTAAAAGAAAGGACAGCCACAGGCGCAGAACAAGCAACCACCACAGAGCAAGCGACAGCCACAGGTGCAAAGCAAGCAATAGCTACAGGTGCCATTGTCAGACGTCCAGAATGTATCTGCTGCATTAATAACCTCCAGTGGGAAAAAAACAGACAAAATCTAACAGACTAAACTCAGGATCATAACAAAGACCCCAATCCTGCAGAGGAGCATGACACCCCAGCAATCCAGCCTCCAACACCAGGGTTATGCACCTACCTATCAGCACTAGATCTGGGGTCAACAACATGAGGTTCTCCAGCCGTTGTGAAACTACAATACACAGAAAAGTATTGAACACGTTCCTGAAATGTATTTAGTTCTTGGTACATTCTCCTTTGTTGGTGATGAAGCTTCCAGACACATCCTGTATGGAGACACTGGTCGCCTGCATTGCTCAGGTGGATTTTGGCCCATTCTTCCGCACACACTCCTCACATCCTGTATGGAGACACTGGTCGCCTGCATTGCTCAGGTGGATTTTGGCCCATTCTTCCGCACACACTCCTCACATCCTTTATGGAGACACTGGTCGCCTGCATTGCTCAGGTGGATTTTGGCCCATTCTTCCGCACACACTCCTCACATCCTGTATGGAGACACTAGTCACCTGCATTGCTCAGGTGGATTTCGGTCCATTCTTCCGCACACACTCCTCACATCCTGTATGGAGACACTAGTCACCTGCATTGCTCAGGTGGATTTTGGGCCATTCTTCCGCACACACTCCTCACATCCTGTATGGAGACACTAGTCACCTGCATTGCTCAGGTGGATTTTGGCCCATTCTTCCGCACACACTCCTCACATCCTGTATGGAGACACTAGTCGCCTGCATTGCTCAGGTGGATTTTGGCCCATTCTTCCGCACACACTCCTCACATCCTGTATGGAGACACTAGTCGCCTGCATTGCTCAGGTGGATTTTGGCCCATTCTTCCGCACACACTCCTCACATCCTGTATGGAGACACTAGTCCCTGCATTGCTCAGGTGGATTTTGTTCCATTCTTCCGCACACACTCCTCACATCCTGTATGGAGACACTAGTCGCCTGCATTGCTCAGGTGGATTTTGGCCCATTCTTCCGCACACACTCCTCACATCCTGTATGGAGACACTAGTCGCCTGCATTGCTCAGGTGGATTTTGGCCCATTCTTCCGCACACACTCCTCACATCCTGTATGGAGACACTAGTCGCCTGCATTGCTCAGGTGGATTTTGGCCCATTCTTCCGCACACACTCCTCACATCCTGTATGGAGACACTAGTCCCTGCATTGCTCAGGTGGATTTTGTTCCATTCTTCCGCACACACTCCTCACATCCTGTATGGAGACACTAGTCACCTGCATTGCTCAGGTGGATTTTGGCCCATTCTTCCGCACACACTCTTCACATCCTGCAGGTCCCGGCTCCTTCTATGAACTCTGAGCTTTATATTCTATTGGATTCGGCTCCGGTGATCGGCTCGGCCATTCTAGCAGCTTTTCTCTGAAACCAATGGAGAGTTTCCTTGGCCGTGTGTTTGGGGTCCTTGTCTTGTGAAATGTCCTCCCTCGTTTCATCTTCATCATCCTGGTAGATGGCAGCAGATTTTTTTCAGGAATGTCTTGGTACATTTGTCCACTTGTAGGGTGGTGCAAGGGATTGACTCCGGATGCCCTGGCATGTTACAAGATAATTGTGGTCCTGGCCGGCACCTGGGGCATAGGGGAAAATTACATGGGCACTCAGGGCAGAGGATAATAACGCCAACACCCGGGGTGCGGGAGGACGGCGCCGACACCCGGGGTATGGGACAATAACGCCGATACCCGGGGTACGGGAGGACGATGCCGACACCTGGGGTATGGGACAATAATTCTGACACCTGGGCTATGAGACAATAACGCCGACAGTCGGGGTACGGGAGGACGCCGCCGACACTTGGGGGGGTACGGGGCAAGAACACAGACACCTGGGGTATGGGACAATAACACCAACACCCGGGGTACGGGAGGAAGATGCCGACAACTGGGGTATGGGACAATAATGCCGACACCCGGGGAAAGGGAGGACGCCGCCGACACCCGGGGCACGGGAAGACGCCGCCGACACCCGGGGCACGGGAAGACGCCGCCGACACCCGGGGCACGGGAAGACGCCGCCGACACCCGGGGCATGGGAGGACGCCGCCGACACCCGGGGAACGGGAGGACGCCGCCGACACCAGGGAGGCGTATGAGAGAAGAACGCCGACACCCGGGGTATGGGAGGATGACGCTGACACCTGGGGTATGGGACAATAACACCAATACCCAGGGTACGGGAGGAAGATGCCAACAACTGGGGTATGGGACAATAATGCCGACACCCGGGGAAAAGGAGGACGCCGCCGACACCCGGGGCACGGGAAGATGCCGCCGACACCCGGGGCATGGGAGGACGCCGCCGACACCCGGGGCACGGGAGGACGCCGCCAACACCAGGGTGGCGTATGAGAGAAGAACGCCGACACCTGGGGTATGGGAGGATGACGCTGACACCTGGGGTATGGGACAATAATGCTGACACCTGGGGAAAGGGAGGATGATGCTGACACCTGGGGTATGGGACAAGAACACCGACACCCGGGGTACGGGAGGACGCCGCCGACACCTGGGGCACGTGAGGACGCCGCCGACACCAAGGTGAGGTATGGGAGAAGAACGCAGACACCAGAGGTATGGGAGGATGATGCTGACACCTGGGGCATGGGACAATAATGCTGACACCCGGGCAACGGGAGGACAGCACCGACACCCGAGCAACGGGACGACGACGACGACACTCGGGGAATGGGAGGACGATGCCGACCCCAGGGTGGGGTATGGGAGAAGACTGCCGACACCCAGGTAACTGGAGGATGACGCCGACACCCGGGTAACGGGAGGATGACGCCGACACCCGGATAACGGGAGGACGCCGACGACACCCGGATAACGGGAGGACGCTGACGACACCCGGGCTACGGAAGGATGCCGCCAACACCCAGGTAACAGGAGGATGACGCCGACACCCGGGTAACGGGAGGACGCCGCCGACATTTGGGGTATGGGAAAATGCCGCCGACACCCGAGGAAAACATACTCAGCACATTTGCTGATGGTGAGTGCTACTTTAAGCTGCGGATTACGGTTTTGGGGTATCTCGCAGACGTGTGCCGTCCGGTGAATGGCGTCCAGTAATTTATGAATGTGATTAGTGAGATGCGGAGCGCGGTCTGTAAATCATCTCAATTATATGGAATATTAATCCCATTCAGAGGGAAGGAATCAATAATGGAGTCTCCGGGGAGCGGTTTAGTAATTAATGTTCCTCTCGATGATGAAATATTATGGGGGGGGGGCACGTCCTCAGCTCAGATTAACCTTTACATTACCCCGTTACTGTGATACTTGGAGATTTTAATTAGAGGCGACTTTTATACAGTTTTGATGCATGAACTTGTCTTGGTTTAATGATGTGTTAGAAGCGTAAACTGCTAATAAATGTGGAGATTTTACAGCGTGGCCTCGTTAGGAGAAGCCGCGCCAGGAAAGCCATAACTGGGGCCGTCAGCACAACCGGCCTCCACGAATGCTGCGCTCAGCACCCGCCGCGCCAAAGTGATGCAACATTCAGACCCCGGAGCAACAACCACAGGCATGGAGGGCAAGGGAGGCGACAGCGAGGAAATACACCCCAAAATGTCAGCCGAGTGCAGGGGGCACGGTATAGAACGGGCAAGTGAGGATGGTGCCCCCTAAAATGACAGACCCCAATGTTACTGCTAATAATAAAGAAAGTAGAGACCACTATCAGATGACAGCTGCTCCTCTCCACTACAGGTGATGAGACCACTATCAGATGACAGCTGCTCTTCTCCACTACAGGCGATGAGACCACTATCAGATGACAGCTGCTCTTCTCCACTACAGGTGATGAGACCACTATTGGATGACAGCTGCTCCTCTCCACTACAGGTGATGAGACCACTATCGGATGACAGCTGCTCCTCTCCACTACAGGAGATGAGACCACTATCGGATGACAGCTGCTCCTCTCCACTACAGGTGATGAGACCACTATCAGATGACAGCTGCTCCTCTCCACTACAGATGATGAGACCACTATCAGATGACAGCTGCTCCTCTCCACTACAGGAGATGAGACCACTATCGGATGACAGCTGCTCCTCTCCACTACAGATGATGAGACCACTATCAGATGACAGCTGCTCCTCTCCACTACAGGGGATGAGACCACTATCAGATGACAGCTGCTCCTCTCCACTACAGGCGATGAGACCATTATCGGATGACAGCTGCTCCTCTCCACTACAGGTGATGAGACCACTATTAGATGACAGCTGCTCCTCTCAACTACAGGTGATGAGACCACTATCGGATGACAGCTGCTCCTCTCCACTACAGGTGATGAGACCACTATCAGATGACAGCTGCTCCTCTCCACTACAGGTGATGAGACCACTATCGGATGACAGCTGCTCCTCTCCACTACAGGTGATGAGACCACTATTAGATGACAGCTGCTCCTCTCCACTACAGGTGATGAGACCACTATTAGATGACAGCTGCTCCTCTCCACTACAGGTGATGAGACCACTATTAGATAACAGCTGCTCCTCTCCACTACAGGTGATGAGACCACTATCGGATGACAGCTGCTCCTCTCCACTACAGGTGATGAGACCACTATTAGATGACAGCTGCTCCTCTCCACTACAGGTGATGAGACCACTATTAGATGACAGCTGCTCCTCTCCACTACAGGTGATGAGACCACTATCGGATGACAGCTGCTCCTCTCTACTACAGATGATGAGACCACTATTAGATGACAGCTGCTCCTCTCCACTACAGGTGATGAGACCACTATCGGATGACAGCTGCTCCTCTCCACTACAGGTGATGAGACCACTATTAGATGACAGCTGCTCCTCTCCACTACAGGTGATAAGACCACTATTAGATGACAGCTGCTCCTCTCCACTACAGGTGATGAGACCACTATCAGATGACAGCTGCTCCTCTCCACTACAGGTGATGAGACCACTATTAGATGACAGCTGCTCCTCTCCACTACAGGTGATGAGACCACTATGAGATGACAGCTGCTCCTCTCCACTACAGGCGCTGAGACCACTATTAGATGACAGCTGCTCCTCTCCACTACAGGCGCTGAGACCACTATGAGATGACAGCTGCTCCTCTCCATCTTATCTCAGTGGTTAATATACAGCAGAATATATGGGCAGTGCAGAATATGATTATTTACCACTTTAAGAATCCGTTAATAAAAGCAGATACTTATTAGTTGCCGGCCGCCATTATTAGCGGCCACCTTGGAGCCCATTGTGGGATCGGACACGTTTTGGCCTGCCCGCGGGTGATGAGACGCTGCAGATTCATGCGCTGTCACACGAATTCGCTGGCTCAGCCGAAGTTCCTAAGTTTGGGAAACGCGGCCGTCAGCCTTTAATTAGCGGTTGGCGTCTGGGTTTATTGATCCCGGAGACCATTTCAGGTGCTGGATGTGACTTCCCAGCACTCGGCCTCGTTGCCGGCCGCATTTCATTTGAGGCTTCTTGCTGAGACCTCACCAGACTGCATGAAAGCCGCGATATCTCACACGTCCTTGAAATAGATCTCAAAGCAATTTACTGAGCCAAAATTGATTTCACAAATTCTGCTTTAAATGCAATCCACATCTCCGAGCCACAACCCGGCGGACGCGGGCAAAGCAACGACCGGCCCTCCCCGCACCTACAATATCTGATGAAGGCTTGGAAAGTATTTATAGCATTAACATAGGAAAAGGCAGAGGATAGGACACGACCAAAGCGAAGAAAGGTCACCGACACGACCAAAGGAAGGTCACCGACACGACCAAAGCAATAGGACACGACCAAAGCGAAGGAAGGTGACCGACATGACCAAAGCGAAGGAAGGTTACCGACATGACCAAAGGAAGGTCACCCACACGACCAAAGCGAAGGAAGGTAACCGACAAGACCAAAGCAAAGGAAGGTTACCGACAAGACCAAAGCAAAGGAAGGTTACCGACATGACCAAAGCGAAGGAAGGTGACCGACATGACCAAAGCGAAGGAAGGTGACCGACATGACCAAAGCGAAGGAAGGTTACCGACAATACCAAAGGAAGGTCACCAACAAGACCAAAGGAAGGTGACCGACACGACCAAAGGAAGGTGACCGACACGACCAAAGGAAGGTGACCGACACGACCAAAGGAAGGTGACCGACACGACCAAAGGAAGGTGACCGACACGACCAAAGCGAAGGAAGGTGACCGACATGACCAAAGCGAAGGAAGGTTACCGACATGACCAAAGCGAAGGAAGGTTACCGACATGACCAAAGGAAGGTCACCCACACGACCAAAGCGAAGGAAGGTAACCGACAAGACCAAAGCAAAGGAAGGTTACCGACATGACCAAAGGAAGCTTACCGACACGACCAAAGCGAAGGAAGGTTACCAACATGACCAAAGGAAGGTTACCGACACGACCAAAGCGAAGGAAGGTCACCGACACGACCAAAGCGAAGGAAGGTTACCGACACGACCAAAGCGAAGGAAGGTTACCGACATGACCAAAGGAAGGTCACCCACACGACCAAAGCAAAGGAAGGTAACCGACAAGACCAAAGCAAAGGAAGGTTACCGACAAGACCAAAGCAAAGGAAGGTTACCGACACGAACAAAGTGAAGGAAGGTGACCAACACGACCAAAGCGAAGGAAGGTTACCGACATGACCAAAGGAAGGTTACCGACAAGACCAAAGCGAAGGAAGGTTACCGACAAGACCAAAGCAAAGGAAGGTTACCGACAAGACCAAAGCAAAGGAAGGTTACCGACACGAACAAAGTGAAGGAAGGTGACCGACACGAACAAAGTGAAGGAAGGTGACCGACACGACCAAAGGAATGTCACCGACACGACCAAAGCGAAGGAAGGTGACCTACACGACCAAAGGAAGGTCACCGACACGACCAAAGCAAAGGTAGGTGACCGACAAGACCAAAGCGAAGGAAGGTTACCGACACGACCAAAGGAAGGTCACCGACACAACCAAAGCGAAGGAAGGTGACCGACACGACCAAAGCGAAGGAAGGTTACCGACACAACCAAAGCGAAAGAAGGTTACTGACACGACCAAAGGAAGGTCACCGACACAACCAAAGCGAAGGAAGGTGACCGACACAACCAAAGGAAGGTCACCGACACAACCAAAGCAAAGGAAGGTGACCGACAAGACCAAAGCGAAGGAAGGTTACCGACACGACCAAAGCGAAGGAAAGTTACCGACACAACCAAAGCGAAGGAAGGTTACCGACATGACCAAAGCGAAGGAAGGTGACCGACAAGACCAGCAGAAGGTTACCGACAAGACCAAAGCAAAGGAAGGCTACCTACATGACCAAAGCAAAGGAAGGTTACCGACATGACAAAAGCGAAGGAAGGCTACCTACATGACAAAAGCGAAGGAAGGCTATCGACAAGACCAAAGCGAAGGAAGGTTACCGACAATACCAAAGGAAGGTCACCAACAAGACCAATGCGCAGGAAGGTCACCGACAAGACCAATGCGAAGCAAGGTTACCGGCACGACCAAAGGAAAGTTACCGACACAACAAATGCGAAGGAAGGCTTCCGACAAGACCAAAACGAAGGAAGGTTACCGACAAGACCAACGGAAGGTTACCGCCAAAGCAAAGGAAGGTGACCAACACGACCAAAACGAAGAAAGGTTACCGACAAGACCAATGGAAGGTTACCAACACGACCAAAGCGAAAGAAGGTGACCAACACAACGAAATCGAAGGAAGGTGACCGACACGACCAAAGCGGACGAAGGTTACCGACATGACCAAAGGAAGGTCACCGACAAGACCAGCAGAAGGTTACCAACAAGCCTAAAGCAAAGGAAGGCTACCTACATGACCAAAGCGAAGGAAGGTTACCGACACGACAAAAGAGAAGGAAGGTGACCGACAAGACCAGCAGAAGGTTACCGACAAGACCAGCAGAAGGTTACCGACAAGACCAGCAGAAGGTTACCGACAAGACCACAGCAAAGGAAGGCTACCTACATGACCAAAGCGAAGGAAGGTTACCGACACAACCAAAGCGAAGGAAGGTTACCGACACGACCAAAGCGAAGGAAGGTCACCGACACAATCAAAGCAAAGGAAGGTCACCGACACGACCAAAGCAAAGGAAGGTGACCGACACGACCAAAGGAAGGTCACCGACACGACCAAAGCAAAGGAAGGTGACCGACAAGACCAAAGCGAAGGAAGGTTACCGACACCACCAAAGCGAAGGAAAGTTTCCGACACAACCAAAGCGAAGGAAGGTGACCGACACGACCAAAGGAAGGTCACCGACACGACCAAAGCAAAGGAAGGTGACCGACAAGACCAAAGCGAAGGAAGGTTACCGACACGACCAAAGCGAAGGAAGGTTACCAACACGACCAAAGGAAGGTCACCGACACAACCAAAGCGAAGGAAGGTGACCGACACGACCAAAGGAAGGTCACCGACACAACCAAAGCAAAGGAAGGTGACCGACAAGACCAAAGCGAAGGAAGGTTACCGACACGACCAAAGCGAAGGAAAGTTACCGACACAACCAAAGCGAAGGAAGGTTACCGACACGACCAAAGCGAAGGAAGGTGACCGACAAGACCAGCAGAAGGTTACCGACAAGACCAAAGCAAAGGAAGGCTACCTACATGACCAAAGCGAAGGAAGGTTACCGACATGACAAAAGCGAAGGAAGGCTACCTACATGACAAAAGCGAAGGAAGGCGATCGACAAGACCAAAGCGAAGGAAGGTTACCGACAATACCAAAGGAAGGTCACCAACAAGACCAATGTGCAGGAAGGTCACCGACAAGACCAATGCGAAGGAAGGTTACCGTCACGACCAAAGGAAAGTTACCGACACAACAAATGCGAAGGAAGGCTTCCGACAAGACCAAAACGAAGGAAGGTTACCGACAAGACCAAAGCAAAGGAAGGTTACCAACACGACCAAAACGAAGAAAGGTTACCGAGAAGACCAACGGAAGGTTACCGACACGACCAAAGCGAAAGAAGGTGACCAACACAACCAAATCGAAGGAAGGTGACAGACACGACCAAAGCGAAGTAAGGTGACCGACACGACCAAAGCGAAGGAAGGTGACTGACACGACCAAAGCGAAGGAAGGTCACCGACACGACCAAAGCGAAGGAAGGTGACCGACACAACCAAAGCGAAGGAAGGTTACGGGCCTGACCAAAGCAAAGAAAGGTTACTGTGATGGTGTGATATGGTGGTTGTGTATCATTTTGTTTAGGTTCGTATTTTAGGCATGGTGCTCTGTCCATTCTATGTATTATTTCTCCTGTTTGCAGGTTAATAACCCCCTGCAGTGCTTTTGTCCCCAATTGTGGTGGAGGAAGGCATGGAATCCACCCAAACTCTCTGCTTACCTTGAGGATTTTTCAGTCGGTAACCCTCCTTTGCTTTGGTTGTGTCGGTAAATGTGATGGTGTGATATTATGGGGAGTGTATCATTTTGTGTAGGTTTGTATTTTACGCGTTTAGCTTTGTCCATTATATGTATTATTTGTCTTGTCTGCAGGTTAATAACCCCCTGAAGTGCTTATTTCCCTAAATGTGGGGGAGGAGGACCTGGAATCCACCCAAACTCTCTCCTTACCTGAGGAATTTTTCAGTCAGGCTGAGAAGGAGAAGAGAGAAGCAGGAAGATTCATCATCTGTGGGAGAAGCTAGACATTTATTGCTTACTGGACTGTATACATGTTCCTGGACTGTTTTACCCTCTGTATGGTGGATTATTTCATGGACCTTCTGATTTGCTTGCAATAAAGGATTTTTGGATTGTTCATCCATCTCTCGCTCTGTTGATTGTGTGATATGGGAGAAGGACCCTGTGACAACTGGTGTCCTTCTCTAATATCACACAATCAACAGAACAAGAGATGGGTGAACAATCCTAAAGTCCTTTATTCCAAGCAAATCAAAGGTCCATGAAATAATCCACCACACAGAGGGTAAAACAGTCCAGGAAACACAGATACAGTCCAGTAAGCAATAAATGTCCAGGTCTCTCTGGGGAGCCTCAGCTTCTCCCACAGAGGATGAATCTTCCTGCTTCTCTCTTAAACTTCTCAGCCTGACTGAAAAATCCTCCAGGTAAGCAGAGAGTTTGGGTGGATTCCAGGCCCCCCTCCTCCACACCTAGGGAAAGAAGCACTGCAAAGGGGTTATTAACCTGCAGACAGGACAAATAATACATAGACTGGACAGAGCACCATGCCTAAGATACGAACCTACACAAAATGATACACAACCCACAATATCACACCATCACATTTACCGACACAACCAAAGCAAAAGAAGGTTATGGACATGGCACAGAACAGAGAGGGATATGCATCAGCCGGGCAGATCTGCGCCCTAACCACATCACAAGTCCACTGCTGCCCATGTAGCGAAGGGGAGCAGGTCTCGGCTCATGGATCCTGTGGAGCTCAACGGCCAAATGTAAACCTCTGCAGAGCCGTAATGTGGACTCCAGTGTAAACTCTGGATCAGAGCCCTCCCCCAACTTCTACACTACTGGTCAAGCTTTATAGGGCACAGACTGGACCCTCTTCGGAGATGCTGGGAGTTGTAGTAATCCGCACGATGCCAGGAAACGACTGCGCCCAAGATTATAAATCATCACAAAGCAGTGATGTGGACGCTGTCACTTTAGGGGGTGATAAATGACTCGCTCACCGAGCCCCCACTAATTCCTATAAAGCAGAGGGACGGGGCAGCACCTCTGGCGGCGGCGGACCTGTGGCGGCCGAGGTACCATCACTCAATCTCTTATCACTGACCCTTTCCAATTATATTTCCATTGAAAGCCCCAACTTATTTCTCTTCGCGCCTCCTCCCGGGGCCATTCCTCGTGCGCTGAAGACAAGACGGACATTAGTATTCCTTGGAAGCAATAAGATTTTTCTAGAAATTTGCTGCACAGCAGGCGCCCAGAGCTGCCGGGAAGGGCACCTGTCACTTTTTAATATTAAAAGCCTTGAGTTTCCGCTCGGAAGGAGGTGGTCCGGGATGTAAGACAGAACTGACAGAGAGAAAGCTTAGGAGACATAATTGTAACATCAGGCGAATGAGCACGGCGCAGTGATGGGGGCCGCAGTCATACCAGGGCCCTGTATGCTAATGGGCCGCAGTCATACCAGGGCCCTGTATGCTAATGGGCAGCAGTCATACCAGGGCCCTGTATGCTGATGGGCCTCAGTCATACCCGGGGCCCTGTATGCTGATGGGGGCAGTCATACCGGGGCCCTGTGTGCTGATAGGCCGCAGTCATACCGGGGCCCTGTATGCTGATGGGCCGCAGTCATACCCGGGGCCCTGTATGCTGATGGGCCGCAGTCATACCCGGGGCCCTGTATGCTGATGGGCCGCAGTCATACCCGGGGCCCTGTATGCTGATGGGCCGCAGTCATACCCGGGGCCCTGGGTGCTGATGGGCCGCAGTCATACCCGGGGCCCTGGGTGCTGATGGGCCGCAGTCATACCGGGGCCCTGGGTGCTGATGGGCCGCAGTCATAACCGGGGCCCTGTGTGCTGATGGGCCGCAGGCATACCCGGGGCCCTGTGTGCTGATGGGCCGCAGTCATACCCGGGGCCCTGTATGCTGATGGGCCGCAGTCATACCCGGGGCCCTGTGTGCTGATGGGCCGCAGTCATACCCGGGGCCCTGTGTGCTGATGGGCCGCAATCATACCCGGCCGCGGCCCTGTGTGCTGATGGGCCACAGACTCCTCCATAGGACAAAGCGTTCAGATGAGACTGACCGTAATTCCGCAGTATATCATCATCACTCGGATTCTCATTGAGGCAGAACGGACACAATCGGACCACCAGCGCCATCCACCGCAGGAATGACAATGGCGGATTCAATCAGAGGAAATGGGGAAAAAAAAAACTCCCAGTGGAAGGCAGCGTGTGGCGGGGTACAGGGGGGTCCTGCGCCGAGCAGCCGCCATTATCTCCAATGTTTTAATTAACAGGCAGAGATCGCTAATTAATTTCCCTTTGTTCCTCGGAACAAATACAGAATTACAAGACAAAAAAACATCTTTTCAAGGAAAGTAGCAGAGCCCCGGAGTGCGCGGCACGTGCGCGAGGATTTACAGCGCCGCCACATGAAAGCACCGCAGATTGTAAAGTAATTAGTTTGCAAAAGAGTCTGAACCCTTCTGCCGCGCCACTACAATACAGTAATTAAAAGCGAATTTGTAATGCTGCGCCCCGGCTCTGCTTTTAATATTTCAAGAACTCGTCGTCTTCTCCTTGAATTTCACGCGCTGGGTTTTAGAATGATTATCTTGATGGTTGCGGGATAATAAGGTGCGGCCCCAACCCCCGCTCCGGAGGAACCGAACCAGCACCGCTGTGTACAATATGGGGGTAATACACACAGTGATGTCACAGTACAGGGATAATACACACAGTGATGTCACAGTACAGAGGTAATACACTCAGTGATGTCACAGTACAGGGATAATACACACAGTGATGTCACAGTACAGGGATAATACACACAGTGATGTCACAGTACAGGTATAATACACACAGTGATGTCACAGTACAGGTATAATACACACAGTGATGTCACAGTACAGGGATAATACACACAGTGATGTCACAGTACAGAGGTAATACACTCAGTGATGTCACAGTACAGGGATAATACACACAGTGATGTTACAGCACAGGGATAATACACACAGTGATGTCACAGTACAGGGATAATACACACAGCGATGTCACAGTACAGGGATAATACACACAGCGATGTCACAGTACAGAGATAATACACACAGTGATGTCACAGTACAGGGATAATGCACACAGTGATGTTACAGCACAGGGATAATACACACAGTGATGT
Source organism: Anomaloglossus baeobatrachus (assembly GCF_048569485.1). Classification (NCBI taxonomy): domain Eukaryota; kingdom Metazoa; phylum Chordata; class Amphibia; order Anura; family Aromobatidae; genus Anomaloglossus; species Anomaloglossus baeobatrachus. The sequence continues at coordinate 205,560,849 of NC_134362.1, forward strand.
CACAGTACAGGGATAATACACACAGTGATGTCACAGTACAGGGATAATGCACACAGTGATGTCACAGTACAGGGGTAATACACACAGTGATGTCACAGTACAGGGGTAATACACACAGTGATGTCACAGTACAGGGATAATGCACACAGTGATGTCACAGTACAGGGATAATACACAGTGATGTCACAGTACAGGGATAATACACAGTGATGTCACAGTACAGGGATAATACACAGTGATGTCACAGTACAGGGGTAATACACACAGTGATTTCACAGTACAGGGATAATGCACACAGTGATGACACAGTACAGGGATAATACACAGTGATGTCACAGTACAGGGGTAATACACACAGTGATTTCACAGTACAGGGATAATGCACACAGTGATGTTACAGCACAGGGATAATACACACAGTGATGTTACAGCACAGGGATAATACACACAGTGATGTCACAGTGCAGGGATAATACACACAGTGATGTCACAGTACAGAGATAATACACACAGTGATGTCACAGTACAGGGATAATGCACACAGTGATGTTACAGCACAGGGATAATACACACAGTGATGTCACAGTACAGGGATAATACACACAGTGATGTCACAGTACAGGGATAATACACACAGTGATGTCACAGCGCAGGGATAATACACACAGTGATGTCACAGTACAGAGATAATACACACAGTGATGTCACAGTACAGGGATAATACACACAGCGATGTCACAGTACAGGGATAATGCACACAGCGATGTCACAGTACAGGGATAATGCACACAGTGATGTCACAGTACAGGGATAATGCACACAGTGATGTTACAGTACAGGGATAATACACACAGTGATGTCACAGCACAGGGATAATACACACAGTGATGTCACAGTACAGGGATAATACACACAGTGATGTTACAGCACAGGGATAATACACACAGTGATGTCACAGCGCAGGGATAATACACACAGTGATGTCACAGTATAGGAATAATACACACAGCGATGTCACAGTACAGGGATAATGCACACAGTGATGTCACAGTACAGGGATAATACACCCAGTGATGTCACAGTACAGGGATAATACACAGTGATGTCACAGCACAGGGATAATACACACAGTGATGTCACAGTACAGGGATAATACACACAGTGATGTCACAGTACAGGGATAATACACCCAGTGATGTCACAGTACAGGGATAATACACACAGTGATGTCACAGTACAGGGATAATACACACAGTGATGTCACAGTATAGGAATAATACACACAGCGATGTCACAGTACAGGGATAATGCACACAGTGATGTCACAGTACAGGGATAATACACACAGTGATGTCACAGTACAGAGATAATACACACAGTGATGTCACAGTACAGGGGTAATGCACACAGCGATGTCACAGTACAGGGATAATACACACAGCGATGTCACAGTACAGGGATAATACACACAGCGATGTCACAGTACAGGGATAATACACACAGTGATGTAACAGTACAGGGATAATACACACAGTGATGTCACAGTACAGGGATAATACACACAGTGATGTCACAGTACAGGGGTAATACACACAGTGATGTCACAGTACAGGGGTAATACACACAGTGATGTCACAGTACAGGGATAATATACACAGTGATGTCACAGTACAGGGATAATACACAGTGATGTCACAGTACAGGGATAATACACACAGTGATGTCACAGTACAGAGATAATACACACAGTGATGTCACAGTACAGGGATATTACACACAGTGATGTCACAGTACAGGGATAATACACACAGTGATGTCACAGTACAGGGGTAATGCACACAGTGATGTCACAGTACAGGGATAATGCACACAGTGATGTCACAGCACAGGGATAATACACACAGTGATGTCACAGCACAGGGATAATACACACAGTGATGTCACAGCACAGGGATAATACACACAGTGATGTCACAGTACAGGGGTAATACACACAGTGATGTCACAGTACAGGGATAATGCACACAGTGATGTCACAGTACAGGGATAATGCACACAGTGATGTCACAGTACAGGGGTAATACACACAGTGATGTCACAGTACAGGGATAATGCACACAGTGATGTCACAGTACAGGGATAATACACAGTGATGTCACAGTACAGGGATAATACACAGTGATGTCACAGTACAGGGATAATACACAGTGATGTCACAGTACAGGGATAATACACAGTGATGTCACAGTACAGGGGTAATACACACAGTGATTTCACAGTACAGGGATAATGCACACAGTGATGACACAGTACAGGGATAATACACAGTGATGTCACAGTACAGGGGTAATACACACAGTGATGTCACAGTACAGGGATAATACACACAGTGATGTCACAGTACAGGGATAATACACAGTGATGTCACAGTACAGGGATAATACACACAGTGATGTCACAGTACAGGGATAATACACACAGTGATTTCACAGTACAGGGATAATGCACACAGTGATGTTACAGCACAGGGATAATACACACAGTGATGTTACAGCACAGGGATAATACACACAGTGATGTCACAGTACAGGGATAATGCACACAGTGATGTTACAGTACAGGGATAATACACACAGTGATGTCACAGTACAGGGATAATACACACAGTGATGTCACAGTACAGGGATAATACACACAGTGATGTCACAGTACAGGGATAATACACACAGTGAGGTCACAGTACAGGGATAATACACACAGTGATGTTACAGTACAGGGATAATGCACACACTGATGTCACAGTACAGAGGTAATACACACACTGATGTCACAGTACAGAGGTAATACACTCAGTGATGTCACAGTACAGAGGTAATACACACAGTGATGTTACAGTACAGGGATAATACACACAGTGATGTCACAGTACAGGGATAATACACACAGTGATGTCACAGTACAGGGATAATACACACAGTGATGTCACAGTACAGGGGTAATACACACAGTGATGTCACAGTACAGGGATAATGCACACAGTGATGTTACAGTACAGAGGTAATACACACAGTGATGTCACAGTACAGAGGTAATACACACAGTGATGTTACAGTATGGGGGGTGTTATCCCGCTGCTTTGTCCTCTCCCCAGTAGTTATTGCTTTCTCCCCTCTCTCCGGTGGTTGGGTTTCTTGGTGTTCCTGTTCCCCGTGTGTCTGTGACCCCGGACCCCTCCAGCCTCACTGTTATTACAGGGCATTCAGGACATGATTGCCATAATTATACCTGCGCTCCCCTTATTTCATTGTTACCAAGGTAACGCCTACTGTGCCCCCGGGTCCGCGTCTCTCTCCAATGCACCAATCAGATATCAGTGTCGTGTCCTGAGGATACACAGGCAATCAATATCTGATAGACGGCAGGAGCCGCCTCCACAGCACTTACTAGTGGCGGCATGAGGCACTGCAGCTCGCCCCAAACAGACCATTCACTGACAACAAGCAGAGCTCATACAGACTCCTCACACACGGAAAAGCCCTATTCTGTAGTCATTACAATATTCAAAAGATTTAAAGATCCCGGGCATGCTGGGAGTTGTAGTCTTGTGGCAGACACAGGTCAGACACTGAACTAGACGTTATCCGCTGCATCCAGCAAAGCAGAGCTGCAGTGTAAAGCACAGAGTAACTGATTATACACAGCATCCAAAATAGGAAAAGCAGAGCTGCAGTGTAAAGCACGGAGTAACTGATTATACACTGCAACCAAAATAGGAAAAGCAGAGCTGCAGTGTAAAGCATGGAGTAACTGATTTTACACAGCAACCAAAATAGGAAAAGCAGAGCTGCAGTGTAAAGCATGGAGTAACTGATTTTACACAGCAACCAAAATAGGAAAAGCAGAGCTGCAGTGTAAAGCATGGAGTAACTGATTTTACACAGCAACCAAAATAGGAAAAGCAGAGCTGCAGTGTAAAGCATGGAGTAACTGATTATACACTGCAACCAAAATAGGAAAAGCAGAGCTGCAGTGTAAAGCATGGAGTAACTGATTATACACAGCATCCAAAATAAGAAAAGCAGAGCTGCAGTGTAAAGCATGGAGTAACTGATTATACACAGCAACCAAAATAGGAAAAGCAGAGCTGCAGTGTAAAGCATGGAGTAACTGATTATACACAGCAACCAAAATAGGAAAAGCAGAGCTGCAGTGTAGAGCATGGAGTAACTGATTATACACTGCAACCAAAATAAGAAAAGCAGAGCTGCAGTGTAAAGCACGGAGTAACTGATTATACACAGCATCCAAAATAAGAAAAGCAGAGCTGCAGTGTAAAGCACGGAGTAACTGATTATACACTGCAACCAAAATAGGAAAAGCAGAGCTGCAGTGTAGAGCATGGAGTAACTGATTATACACAGCATCCAAAATAGGAAAAGCAGAGCTGCAGTGTAAAGCACGGAGTAACTGATTATACACTGCAACCAAAATAGGAAAAGCAGAGCTGCAGTGTAAAGCATGTAGTAACAGGCTGAGGAACAACACTTAAGAGGTTTCTGTATATAAACAGCAGATAAAATGGGCAAAGCAGAGCTGCAGTGTAAAGCAAGGAGTACTTGCAGATCAACAACTTGGACCACAATCACACTGTCTCCTCTTCCACTCTATATATACTCTATATATACTCTACATACCCAGCTCGGGGCCTGTATACACTGCGGCGTCACCATCTAATAGGGAGATGATCCGTCATGTATACACAAATGAGTTTTGCTAACGTAGTTCACGCTGCTAAATTAATGAGGCAACATGGCAGCGAGCGGCGGCAGATGTCAGGGGTCCTGTGCGGCGCAGGCGGAACATCGCCCGCAGAGACCCCTCATCCGCCCGCTCTGCACATCACAGCTACTTCTGCTCCTCGCCGGTGATTGATAAGAATGACTGCAGCTGGAGGTCTGATCTCTAACACCAGCACATTATATCAGGGGCCTAATGAGGTCTGAGCGGTATTATTTATGGAGATACAGGCGGCTTTTCTTCATTTTCACATCAATGTAAAAGAAAAAAAAGAATCTTTTAAGTTGTTTCTAATTTTCTTTTGATGTAAACAAATAAAAACTTCTCACTTCTGAGGTTTGTGATACAATGTAACAGCGCAGGAGGAAAGTCACAAAGTGTCCGCAGGGTGCAGATATCATTGGTGCAACCTGGGCCCTAAACCAAAAGGGCCAGAAACCTAAGGGGCCACGTCCACCTCTAGAACAGGTGCAATTCTGCAATATGAGGCACTATTATTATTATTATTATTATTATTATTAAACTGCACAGGGCCATATATTGCTCTTGCACAGGGCCATATATTGTTCTTGCACAGGGGCCATATATTGTTCTTGCACAGGGGCCATATATTGTTCTTGCACAGGGGCCATATATTGTTCTTGCACAGGGCCATATATTGTTCTTGCACAGGGGCCATATATTGTTCTTGCACAGGGGCCATATATTGTTCTTGCACAGGGGCCATATATTGTTCTTGCACAGGGGCCATATATTGTTCTTGCACAGGGGCCATATATTGTTCTTGCACAGGGGCCATATATTGTTCTTGCACAGGGGCCATATATTGTTCTTGCACAGGGGCCATATATTGTTCTTGCACAGGGCCATATATTGTTCTTGCACAGGGGCCATATATTGTTCTTGCACAGGGGCCATATATTGTTCTTGCACAGGGGCCATATATTGTTCTTGCACAGGGGCCATATATTGTTCTTGCACAGGGGCCATATATTGTTCTTGCACAGGGGCCATATATTGTTCTTGCACAGGGGCCATATATTGTTCTTGCACAGGGGCCATATATTGTTCTTGCACAGGGGCCATATATTGTTCTTGCACAGGGCCATATATTGTTCTTGCACAGGGGCCATATATTGTTCTTGCACAGGGGCCATATATTGTTCTTGCACAGGGCCATATATTGTTCTTGCACAGGGGCCCATATATTGTTCTTGCACAGGGGCCCATATATTGTTCTTGCACAGGGCCATATATTGTTCTTGCACAGGGCCATATATTGTTCTTGCACAGGGGCCATATATTGTTCTTGCACAGGGCCATATATTGTTCTTGCACAGGGGCCATATATTGTTCTTGCATAGGGGCCCATATATTGCTCTTGCACAGGGCCCATATATTGTTCTTGCACAGGGCCCATATATTGTTCTTGCACAGGGGCCATATATTGTTCTTGCACAGGGGCCCATATATTGTTCTTGCACAGGGGCCATATATTGCTCTTGCACAGGGCCCATATATTGTTCTTGCACAGGGGCCATATATTGCTCTTGCACAGGGGCCATATATTGTTCTTGCACAGGGGCCATATATTGCTCTTGCACAGGGCCCATATATTGTTCTTGCACAGGGGCCATATATTGTTCTTGCACAGGGGCCCATATATTGCTCTTGCACAGGGGTCATATATTGTTCTTGCACAGGGGCCATATATTGTTCTTGCACAGGGGCCCATATATTGCTCTTGTACAGGGCCCATATATTGTTCTTGCACAGGGGCCCATATATTGCTCTTGCACAGGGCCCATATATTGTTCTTGCACAGGGGCCCATATATTGTTCTTGCACAGGTCCCATATATTGTTCTTGCACAGGGGTCATATATTGTTCTTGCACAGGGGCCCATATATTGTTCTTGCACAGGTCCCATATATTGTTCTTGCACAGGGGTCATATATTGTTCTTGCACAGGTCCCATATATTGTTCTTGCACAGGGGTCATATATTGTTCTTGCACAGGGGCCCATATATTGTTCTTGCACAGGGGCCATATATTGTTCTTGCACAGGGGTCATATATTGCTCTTGCACAGGGGTCCATATATTGTTCTTGCACAGGGGCCATATATTGTTCTTTCACAGGGGCCATATATTGCTCTTGCACAGTGGCCATATATTGTTCTTGCACAGGGGCCATATATTGTTCTTGCACAGGGCCCATATATTGTTCTTGCACAGGGGCCATATATTGCTCTTGCACAGGGGCCATATATTGTTCTTGCACAGGGGCCATATATTGCTCTTGCACAGGGCCCATATATTGTTCTTGCACAGGGGCCATATATTGTTCTTTCACAGGGGCCATATATTGCTCTTGCACAGTGGCCATATATTGTTCTTGCACAGGGGCCATATATTGTTCTTGCACAGGGCCCATATATTGTTCTTGCACAGGGGCCATATATTGCTCTTGCACAGGGGCCATATATTGTTCTTGCACAGGGGCCATATATTGCTCTTGCACAGGGGCCATATATTGTTCTTGCACAGGGGCCATATATTGCTCTTGCACAGGGGCCATATATTGTTCTTGCACAGGGCCCATATATTGTTCTTGCACAGGGGCCATATATTGTTCTTGCACAGGGCCCATATATTGTTCTTGCACAGGGGCCATATATTGTTCTTGCACAGGGGCCCATATATTGTTCTTGCACAGGGGCCATATATTGTTCTTGCACAGGGGCCCATATATTGCTCTTGCACAGGGGTCATATATTGTTCTTGCACAGGGGCCATATATTGTTCTTGCACAGGGGCCCATATATTGCTCTTGTACAGGGCCCATATATTGTTCTTGCACAGGGGCCCATATATTGCTCTTGCACAGGGGCCATATATTGTTCTTGCACAGGGGCCATATATTGTTCTTGCACAGGGCCCATATATTGTTCTTGCACAGGGGCCCATATATTGTTCTTGCACAGGGGCCATATATTGTTCTTGCACAGGGGCCCATATATTGTTCTTGCACAGGTCCCATATATTGTTCTTGCACAGGTCCCATATATTGTTCTTGCACAGGGGCCATATATTGTTCTTGCACAGGGGTCATATATTGTTCTTGCACAGGGGCCATATATTGTTCTTGCACAGGGGCCATATATTGTTCTTGCACAGGTCCCATATATTGTTCTTGCACAGGGGTCATATATTGTTCTTGCACAGGGGCCCATATATTGTTCTTGCACAGGGGCCATATATTGTTCTTGCACAGGGGTCATATATTGCTCTTGCACAGGGGTCCATATATTGTTCTTGCACAGGGGCCATATATTGTTCTTGCACAGGGGCCCATATATTGTTCTTGCACAGGGGTCATATATTGCTCTTGCACAGGACCCATATATTGTTCTTGCACAGGGGTCATATATTGCTCTTGCACAGGGGCCCATATATTGTTCTTGCACAGGTCCCATATATTGTTCTTGCACAGGGGTCATATATTGTTCTTGCACAGGGGCCCATATATTGTTCTTGCACAGGGGCCATATATTGTTCTTGCACAGGGCCCATATATTGTTCTTGCACAGGGACCATATATTGTTCTTGCACAGGGCCCATATATTGTTCTTGCACAGGGGCCATATACTGTTCTTGCACAGGGCCCATATATTGTTCTTGCACAGGGACCATATATTGTTCCTGCACAGGGGCCATATATTGTTCTTGCACAGGGGCCCATATATTGTTCTTGCACAGGGGCCATATACTGTTCTTGCACAGGGCCCATATATTGCTCTTGCACAGGGCCCATATATTGTTCTTGCACAGGGGCCATATATTGTTCTTGCACAGGGGCCATATATTGTTCTTGCACAGGACCCATATATTGTTCTTGCACAGGGCCCATATATTGCTCTTGCACAGGGGCCATATATTGTTCTTGCACAGGGGCCCATATATTGTTCTTGCACAGGGCCCATATATTGTTCTTGCACAGGGGCCATATATTGTTCTTGCACAGGGCCCATATATTGTTCTTGCACAGGGCCCATATATTGCTCTTGCACAGTGGCCATATATTGTTCTTGCACAGGGCCCATATATTGTTCTTGCACAGGGGCCCATATATTGTTCTTGCACAGGGCCCATATATTGTTCTTGCACAGGGCCCATATATTGCTCTTGCACAGTGGCCATATATTGTTCTTGCACAGGGCCCATATATTGTTCTTGCACAGGGGCCCATATATTGTTCTTGCACAGGGCCCATACAGTTAGGTCCAGAAATATTTGGACAGTGACACAAGTTTTGTTATTTTAGCTGTTTACAAAAACATGTTCAGAAATACAATTCTATATATAATATGGGCTGAAAGTGCACACTCCCAGCTGCAATATGAGAGTTTTCACATCCAAATCGGAGAAAGGGTTTAGGAATCATAGCTCTGTAATGCATAGCCTCCTCTTTTTCAAGGGACCAAAAGTAATTGGACAAGGGACTCTAAGGGCTGCAATTAACTCTGAAGGCATCTCCCTCGTTAACCTGTAATCAATGAAGTATTTAAAAGGTCTGGGGTTGATTACAGGTGTGTGGTTTTGCATTTGGAAGCTGTTGCTGTGACCAGGTAACATGCGGTCTAAGGAACTCTCAATCGAGGTGAAGCAGAACATCCTGAGGCTGAAAAAAAAGAAAAAATCCATCAGAGAGATAGCAGACATGCTTGGAGTAGCAAAATCAACAGCCGGGTACATTCTGAGAAAAAAGGAATTGACTGGTGAGCTTGGGAACTCAAAAAGGCCTGGGCGTCCACGGATGACAACAGTGGTGGATGATCGCCGCATACTTTCTTTGGTGAAGAAGAACCCTTTCACAACATCAACTGAAGTCCAGAACACTCTCAGTGAAGTAGGTGCATCTGTCTCTAAGTCACCAGTAAAGAGAAGACTCCATGAAAGTAAATACAAAGGGTTCACATCTAGATGCAAACCATTCATCAATTCCAAAAATAGACAGGCCAGAGTTACATTTGCTGAAAAACACCTCATGAAGCCAGCTCAGTTCTGGAAAAGTATTCTATGGACAGATGAGACCAAGATCAACCTGTACCAGAATGATGGGAAGAAAAAAGTTTGGAGAAGAAAGGGAACGGCACATGATCCAAGGCACACCACATCCTCTGTAAAACATGGTAGAGGCAACGTGATGGCATGGGCATGCATGGCTTTCAATGGCACTGGGTCACTTGTGTTTATTGATGACATAACAGCAGAGAAGAGTAGCCGGATGAATTCTGAAGTGTACCGGGATATACTTTCAGCCCAGATTCAGCCAAATGCCGCAAAGTTGATCGGACGGCGCTTCATAGTACAGATGGACAATGACCCCAAGCATACAGCCAAAGCTACCCAGGAGTTCATGAGTGCAAAAAAGTGGAACATTCTGCAATGGCCAAGTCAATCACCAGATCTTAACCCAATTGAGCATGCATTTCACTTGCTCAAATCCAGACTTAAGACGGAAAGACCCACAAACAAGCAAGACCTGAAGGCTGCGGCTGTAAAGGCCTGGCAAAGCATTAAGAAGGAGGAAACCCAGCGTTTGGTGATGTCCATGGGTTCCAGACTTAAGGCAGTGATTGCCTCCAAAGGATTCGCAACAAAATATTGAAAATAAAAATATTTTGTTTGGGTTTGGTTTATTTGTCCAATTACTTTTGACCTCCTAAAATGTGGAGTGTTTGTAAAGAAATGTGACAATTCCTACAATTTCTATCAGATATTTTTGTTCAAACCTTCAAATTAAACGTTACAATCTGCACTTGAATTCTGTTGTAGAGGTTTCATTTCAAATCCAATGTGGTGGCATGCAGAGCCCAACTCGCCAAAATTGTGTCACTGTCCAAATATTTCTGGACCTAACTGTATATTGTTCTTGCACAGGACCCATATATTGTTCTTGCACAGGGCCCATATATTGCTCTTGCACAGGGGCCATATATTGTTCTTGCACAGGGGCCCATATATTGTTCTTGCACAGGGCCCATATATTGTTCTTGCACAGGGCCCATATATTGTTCTTGCACAGGGCCCATATATTGCTCTTGCACAGGGGCCATATATTGTTCTTGCACAGGGGCCCATATATTGTTCTTGCACAGGGGCCATATATTGTTCTTGCACAGGGCCCATATATTGTTCTTGCACAGGGGCCCATATATTGTTTTTGCACAGGGCCCATATATTGTTCTTGCACAGGGCCCATATATTGTTCTTGCACATGGCCCATATATTGTTCTTGCACAGGGCCCATATATTGTTCTTGCACAGGGGCCATATATTGTTCTTGCACAGGACCCATATATTGTTCTTGCACAGGGGCCCATATACTGTTCTTGCACAGGGCCCATATATTGTTCTTGCACAGGGGCCATATATTGTTCTTGCACAGGACCCATATATTGTTCTTGCACAGGGGCCATATATTGTTCTTGCACAGGGACCATATATTGTTCTTGCACAGGGGCCCATATATTGTTCTTGCACAGGGGCCATATACTGTTCTTGCACAGGGCCCATATATTGTTCTTGCACAGGGCCCATATATTGTTCTTGCACAGGGGCCCATATATTGCTCTTGCACAGGGTCCATATATTGTTCTTGCACAGGGGCCATATATTGTTCTTGCACAGGGCCCATATATTGTTCTTGCACAGGGCCCATATATTGCTCTTGCACAGGGTCCATATATTGTTCTTGCACAGGGGCCATATATTGTTCTTGCACAGGACCCATATATTGTTCTTGCACAGGGCCCATATATTGTTCTTGCACAGGGCCCATATATTGTTCTTGCACAGGGGCCCATATATTGTTCTTGCACAGGGCCCATATATTGTTCTTGCACAGGGGCCCATATATTGCTCTTGCACAGGGTCCATATATTGTTCTTGCACAGGGGCCATATATTGTTCTTGCACAGGACCCATATATTGTTCTTGCACAGGGCCCATATATTGTTCTTGCACAGGGCCCATATATTGTTCTTGCACAGGGGCCCATATATTGTTCTTGCACAGGGCCCATATACTGTTCTTGCACAGGGCCCATATATTGTTCTTGCACAGGGGCCATATATTGTTCTTGCACAGGACCCATATATTGTTCTTGCACAGGGGCCATATATTGTTCTTGCACAGGGGCCATATATTGTTCTTGCACAGGGCCCATATATTGTTCTTGCACAGGGACCATATATTGTTCTTGCACAGGGCCCATATATTGTTCTTGCACAGGGGCCATATATTGTTCTTGCACAGGACCCATATATTGTTCTTGCACAGGGGCCATATATTGTTCTTGCACAGGGGCCCATATATTGTTCTTGCACAGGGCCCATATATTGCTCTTGCACAGGGCCCATATATTGTTCTTGCACAGGGGCCATATATTGTTCTTGCACAGGACCCATATATTGTTCTTGCACAGGGCCCATATATTGTTCTTGCACAGGGGCCCATATATTGTTCTTGCACAGGGGCCCATATATTGCTCTTGCACAGGGGCCATATATTGTTCTTGCACAGGGGCCCATATATTGTTCTTGCACAGGGCCCATATATTGTTCTTGCACAGGGGCCCATATATTGTTCTTGCACAGGGGCCCATATATTGTTCTTGCACAGGGGCCCATATATTGTTCTTGCACAGGGGTCCATATATTGTTCTTGTACAGGGCCCATATATTGCTCTTGCACAGGGGCCATATATTGTTCTTGCACAGGGTCCATATATTGTTCTTGCACAGGGCCCATATATTGTTCTTGCACAGGGCCCATATATTGTTCTTGCACAGGGGCCCATATATTGTTCTTGCACAGGGGCCATATATTGTTCTTGCACAGGGTCCATATATTGTTCTTGCACAGGGCCCATATATTGTTCTTGCACAGGGCCCATATATTGTTCTTGCACAGGGCCCATATATTGTTCTTGCACAGGGGCCATATATTGTTCTTGCACAGGGCCCATATATTGCTCTTGCACAGGGCCCATATATTGCTCTTGCACAGGGGCCATATATTGCTCTTGCACAGGGCCCATATATTGTTCTTGCACAGGGGCCCATATATTGCTCTTGCACAGGGCCCATATATTGTTCTTGCACAGGGGCCCATATATTGTTCTTGCACAGGGGCCCATATATTGTTCTTGCACAGGGGCCCATATATTGCTCTTGCACAGGGGCCCATATATTGTTCTTGCACAGGGGCCCATATATTGTTCTTGCACAGGGGCCCATATATTGTTCTTGCACAGGGGCCCATATATTGCTCTTGCACAGGGCCCATATATTGTTCTTGCACAGGGGCCCATATATTGTTCTTGCACAGGGGCCCATATATTGTTCTTGCACAGGGGCCCATATATTGCTCTTGCACAGGGCCCATATATTGTTCTTGCACAGGGGCCCATATATTGTTCTTGCACAGGGGCCCATATATTGTTCTTGCACAGGGGCCCATATATTGTTCTTGCACAGGGGCCATATATTGTTCTTGCACAGGGGCCCATATATTGTTCTTGCACAGGGGCCCATATATTGCTCTTGCACAGGGGCCCATATATTGTTCTTGCACAGGGGCCATATATTGTTCTTGCACAGGGGCCATATATTGTTCTTGCACAGGGGCCCATATATTGTTCTTGCACAGGGGCCCATATATTGCTCTTGCACAGGGGCCCATATATTGTTCTTGCACAGGGCCCATATATTGTTTTTGCACAGGGGCCCATATATTGTTCTTGCACAGGGGCCCATATATTGCTCTTGCACAGGGCCCATATATTGTTCTTGCACAGGGGCCATATATTGTTCCTGCACAGGGCCCATATATTGCTCTTGCACAGGGGCCCATATATTGTTCTTGCACAGGGCCCATATATTGTTCTTGCACAGGGGCCCATATATTGTTCTTGCACAGGGCCCATATATTGTTCTTGCACAGGGGCCCATATATTGTTCTTGCACAGGGGCCATATATTGTTCTTGCACAGGGGGCCATATATTGTTCTTGCACAGGGACCATATATTGTTCTTGCACAGGGACCATATATTGTTCTTGCACAGGGGCCATATATTGTTCTTGCACAGGGCCCATATATTGTTCTTGCACAGGGGCCATATATTGTTCTTGCACAGGGCCCATATATTGTTCTTGCACAGGGGCCCATATATTGTTCTTGCACAGGGCCCATATATTGTTCTTGCACAGGGACCATATATTGTTCTTGCACAGGGGCCCATATATTGTTCTTGCACAGGGCCCATATATTGTTCTTGCACAGGGGCCCATATATTGTTCTTGCACAGGGCCCATATATTGTTCTTGCACAGGGGCCATATATTGTTCTTGCACAGGGGCCATATATTGTTCTTGCACAGGGGCCCATATATTGTTCTTGCACAGGGGTCCATATATTGTTCTTGCACAGGGGCCATATATTGTTCTTACACAGGGGCCATATATTGTTCTTGCACAGGGGCCATATATTGTTCTTACACAGGGGTCATATATTGCCCTCTCCATCCCATAATAAAGTCGTGGCACTATATGTGCAGGTATGACGTTATGCAATGCTCACCTTGGCACCCAAGGAGTTAACGATCGCCGTTTTTCCGCGCAGTAATTGCTTGTGTATCGTTCATCCGCCAACAAGATATTTCCCGGAGTCAATTTGATTAATCCATCAACCATATTTCCACTTATTTAAAACATAATCAAAGAGCCATCTGGCGCCAATGAAATTTATTAGGAGCGAGAACGCGGATTTTACGAAGCCCCTTATTTCCCCTCCCCCCCTCCTCTCCGGAGACACAAAGCTGCGGAAATTATCATAAACAAGAACGCAACATATGGGAGGTTTATTCTCCTCCTTATAGCAAAAGGAAAGCAACAGGATTGTCACAGAGAAAAGGAGGAAAAAGGAGGAAGATTCTCATTAGTAACAGCAGCGATCTGTCACCAGCGCGAAAAGTGTCTGTAAATCTCATTAATAGACAAATCACATAAAGCAAAACACCGGGAGAAACAAGGATAAATAAACGCTATAATACGACCGCGCGATATGCAACAAAGTACCCAGAGGGGGTGGAATAAGAGGTATAATCTTGTACATAGGGGGCACTATTATAGTAGTTATATTCTTGTACATAGGAGCAGTATTATAGTAGTTATATTCCTGTATATAGGGGGCAGTATTATAGTAGTTATATTCTTGTACATAGGCGGCAGTATTATAGTAGTTATATTCTTGTACATAGGGGCAGTATTATAGTAGTTATATTCTTGTACATAGGGGCAGTATTATAGTAGTTCTATTCTTGTACATAGGGGCAGTATTATAGTAGTTATATTCTTGTACATAGGAGCAGTATTATAGTAGTTATATTCCTGTACATAGGGGCAGTATTATAGTAGATATATTCTTGTACATAGGGGCAGTATTATAGTAGTTATATTCTTGTATATAGGGGGCAGTATTATAGTAGTTATATTCTTGTACATAGGGGGCAGTATTATAGTAGTTATATTCTTGTACATAGGGGGCAGTATTATAGTAGATATATTCTTGTACATAGGAGCAGTATTATAGTAGTTATATTCTTGTACATAGGGGCAGTATTATAGTAGTTATATTCCTGTACATAGGGGCAGTATTATAGTAGTTATATTCTTGTACATAGGAGCAGTATTATAGTAGTTATATTCTTGTATATAGGGGGCAGTATTATAGTAGTTATATTCTTGTATATAGGGGCAGTATTATAGTAGATATATTCTTGTACATAGGGGCAATTTTTATTAGAAAAAACAAACATAAATACATGAATAAGAAACAAAAACTCACAATAATACAGGTCACAAATCACTGAGGTTACACAGACACCGGCACTAAATATTCAGATCGAATACAGAAATAAATAACGAGTCCACACCTGTGCGGGGGAATGAAGCATCAATGAAACTCAGCAATCACCATACAATATATAGAAGGAGCAGAGTGATACTCATCATCCCGAGTCAGGGACGTTCTGTCCACCACCGGTGTCCATGGCAGATTCTACCTGAGGGTCTACAGAGAGGGGCCTCCGCTTTGGCGGGGGATGTTCCTCTATGTCCCTGTCACATTCAAGTGTCCCCAATTCCCTCTCAAAATCATCATCATGGGACAAAGCCCCATACTTGTTGGACACGACCATCGCACCCACAGAGCTCTGGACCTTCTTACTCGCCCTGTCACATGCAGCCTCAGGTCTACGGGAGGACGCGTCCTTCTTCTTCCTTTTATTCTGACTAATGGTCCAGTCATCAGATACAGATGCTGAAGGGGGGGCCACCTGAGACTGCTGGGCCTGAGGGACGACCTCCATGTCCCCCTCCTCACCCTCCTGCTCTGGTACTGGTATTAGCTGAGCGGACACCCGGGGGATATCGGAGTTGGGCAGTACCTCTCCTGATGGTAAAACCTCCTCCTGGGCCTCTGCCACCACTTCCTGAGCCTCCACCTCCTGAGCCTCTGCCACCACCTCCTGAGCCTCAGCCCCTGCCATCACATCCTCATCAGGGAACTCTCTGCAGATGTTGTGCCAGGCGTCTGGACAGTCCCTGTGAGGATGGCCCATCTTACCACAGAGGTTGCACCGGATGTCCCGGCAGTCTGCAGCGACATGACCGATGTCCCCACACAGGCTGCACTTCACCACGGTACAGGCATTGGCCAGATGACCAGTCTTACCACATTTGAAGCACTTTCGGGGCTGCCCGGGGTAGTAACATCTCCCCTTCTCCCTCCCAATGAAGAAGGAGTTGGGCAGGTGGGCAGTGATATTATTATATTGCCTCAGCTTCACCTGTACCTTCCACCCCATAGTCCAGATACCGTCCTCATCTCTGACCTTGGTGAGGCCAGAGACGAGGCCACAATGTCTCCGGAGCCACACCTCGATGTCCTGTGGGGGAACGGACGGCCTCATTCCAGAAGGTGACATTCACAGTGACAGGATCTGGCCTGGAAATAGGGACCAACAAAAACTCATTCCAGTCCTCAGTGTCCCTGAACTTGGGGTAATCGGCCCAGAACCTGTCCAGGGCAGACATGAGCTTAAAGCTGACGTCATAGCCCTGCCCGTCCTGCAGATTAGAGACCGCCAGGATCTCACGCGGCACATACCCCATCTGACGGCACAGCAGCTCCCTCACCACGTACCTGCGCTGCGGCAGAACCTCCTTGGGACCTATGTACTTAAAACGCACAACATTAATACGCCTGAAAGTCTGGCCGGTATAATGGGCGCTGGAGGTGAAGGATGGGGCACCGCGGCTCCAGGCATTCCTGGGGGGAACCTGCCGGGACACCCTGGGCTGACGGACAGGACGAGGGTCTGTAGCAGGGGGGGCTGGTACACCTTGCGGGTTAGACAGCAAAGGGGGAAAATCACATATGTCATGCACATCAACATGAGCAGCATCATCATCATCATCACATTGTGCAATGTCCATCACAGACTGTGAATCCCCTCCAGCCCCCGACCCCACAGGCACAACAACACCATCCCCCGACCCCACAGGCACAACACCACCATCCCCAGGCTGTGCACCGGCCTCAGCAGCACAGACAGTCACACATGGAAGGTCCTGCTCCTGTGCGGGGCACTCTGGGACTTGTAGTGTCTCCACAGTCTGAGGTGTAAGCTCCTGTAGCTGCAGTTGTGTCCCATCCTGAAAACAGAATCTGGCAGCTTGTATCACCGGTCGCGTCTGCTGCTGGGGGGTCTCGTCCCGAGCGGCCTCTGACTGCACATCAGGGGTCTCCACAGCACAGTCCTGCCTATGGGAGGCCAAATATTCCTGGGTCATATAGGACTCCTTCAGGGGCCCCATACTCTCCAGCACAGTGTCCATGTCCTGCACCAGGGGCCCCATACTCTCCAGCACAGAGTCCATGTCCTGCACCAGGGGCCCCATACTCTCCAGCACAGAGTCCATGTCCTGCACCAGAGGCCCCATACTCTCCAGCACAGAGTCCATGTCCTGCACCAGGGGCCCCATACTCTCCAGCACAGAGTCCATGTCCTGCACCAGGGGCCCCATACTCTCCAGCACAGAGTCCATGTCCTGCACCAGGGGCCCCATACTCTCCAGCACAGAGTCCATGTCCTGCACCAGGGGCCCCATACTCTCCAGCACAGAGTCCATGTCCTGCACCAGGGGCCCCATACTCTCCAGCACAGAGTCCATGTCCTGCACCAGAGGCCCCATACTCTCCAGCACAGAGTCCATGTCCTGCACCAGGGGCCCCATACTCTCCAGCACAGAGTCCATGTCCTGCACCAGGGGCCCCATACTCTCCAGCACAGAGTCCATGTTCTGCACCAGAGGCCCCATACTCTCCAGCACAGAGTCCATGTCCTGCACCAGGGGCCCCACACTCTCCAGCACAGTGTCCATGTCCTGCACCAGGGGCCCCACACTCTCCAGCACAGTGTCCATGTCCTGCACCACACTCGCCAGCTCCAAACCCTTCTTGTTCAGTCTCTGGTCACACACAGAGGTCAGGTCAGGATCTAAAGTGGCCCTTAGATTATAGAGACAGTCTATCTCCGCCTGCAGCATGCTTTTCATCGACTGTAACTCACCCAGTCTTCTGACTAGTCCAGGCATCTCATCCGCTAACTGCGGCTCGGGTACACACACTGTATCCACAGCTTCAGGCTTGGCCACAGGTGCAGGGACCTTGAATACAGGCTTGTTACAGGCCTCCACCACAGATGATTTCATGGTGGTCTTGCTGGACCCAGGCACTGGGA
This sequence comes from Anomaloglossus baeobatrachus, assembly GCF_048569485.1. NCBI lineage: Eukaryota > Metazoa > Chordata > Amphibia > Anura > Aromobatidae > Anomaloglossus > Anomaloglossus baeobatrachus. The sequence goes on from NC_134362.1 coordinate 205,579,519, forward strand.
CTTGCTTACCGCTGGCACTGGACTGCGACCTGGTGCGGCCTGAGCTCGCCATGCTGGACACCACATGCTGCTGCTGGAGATTCTCTTGCAGGGTCTGTCTCTCCAAAGATGTCCTCTGTCTGCGGGCCGGAGAGCTGAGCTGCACAGCTGACGGTGATGGAAGCTGAGCTCCTGGCTGGAGCTGTGCACTGACCGGGGCTTCTCTGCAGGAATCACAACACTTAACACTTTGCTGCATTTCTTTAGGGACATATTCCGGCTTCTTTGCTGCACTTGGAGTTTGTTTTCCTCCCAAAACATTACACACCGATTCCTTAGATTCTCCTTTCCTGCTGGAGCTCTGTGCAACATTCACAGGTCTCACAGCGACTCTGGGGGTGGTATTCCCAATGGAAGAGGCCTGGGAGCCGTGTCCCAGTGTAGGCCGGGAAGCCTGGGCCTTGCCTGGGGAGCTTCCCCGCCCAGGGGGGCCCCGCCCTGGGCTTGCTCCAGACATCAGGAGAACTGCTCACACACAACCTCACAGCTTGGGGGCAGTATTATAGTAGTTATATTCTTGTACATAGGGGCAGTATTATAGTAGTTATATTCTTGTACATAGGGGGCAGTATTATAGTAGATATATTCTTGTACATAGGAGCAGTATTATAGTAGTTATATTCTTGTACATAGGGGCAGTATTATAGTAGTTATATTCCTGTACATAGGGGCAGTATTATAGTAGTTATATTCTTGTACATAGGAGCAGTATTATAGTAGTTATATTCTTGTATATAGGGGGCAGTATTATAGTAGTTATATTCTTGTATATAGGGGCAGTATTATAGTAGATATATTCTTGTACATAGGGGCAGTATTATAGTAGTTATATTCTTGTACATAGGGGGCAGTATTATAGTAGTTATATTCTTGTACATAGGGGCAGTATTATAGTAGTTATATTCTTGTACATAGGGGGCAGTATTATAGTAGTTATATTCTTGTACATAGCGGCAGTATTATAGTAGTTATATTCTTGTACATAGGGGCAGTATTATAGTAGTTATATTCTTGTACATAGGGGGCAGTATTATAGTAGTTATATTCTTGTACATAGGGGCAGTATTATAGTAGTTATATTCTTGTACATAGGGGGCAGTATTATAGTAGTTATATTCTTGTACTTAGGGGGCAGTATTATAGTAGTTATATTCTTGTATATAGGGGTAGTATTATAGTAGTTATATTCTTGTACATAGGAGCAGTATTATAGTAGTTATATTCTTGTACATAGGAGCAGTATTATGGTAGTTATATTCTTGTACATAGGAGCAGTATTATAGTAGTTATATTCTTGTACATAGGGGCAGTATTATAGTAGTTATATTCTTGTACATAGGGGCAGTATTATAGTAGTTATATTCTTGTACATAGGGGGCAGTATTATAGTAGTTATATTCTTGTACATAGGGGCAGTATTATAGTAGTTATATTCTTGTACATAGGGGGCAGTATTATAGTAGTTATATTCTTGTACTTAGGGGGCAGTATTATAGTAGTTATATTCTTGTATATAGGGGTAGTATTATAGTAGTTATATTCTTGTACATAGGAGCAGTATTATAGTAGTTATATTCTTGTACATAGGAGCAGTATTATAGTAGTTATATTCTTGTACATAGGAGCAGTATTATAGTAGTTATATTCTTGTACATAGGGGCAGTATTATAGTAGTTATATTTTTGTACATAGGGGCAGTATTATAGTAGTTATATTTTTGTACATAGAGGGCAGTATTATAGTAGTTATATTCTTGTACATAGAGGGCAGTATTATAGTAGTTATATTCTTGTATATAGGGGGCAGTATTATAGTAGTTGTATTCTTGTATATAGGGGCAGTATTATAGTAGTTATATTCTTGTATATAGCGGCAGTATTATAGTAGTTATATTCTTGTACATAGAGGGCAGTATTATAGTAGTTATATTTTTGTACATAGGGGCAGTATTATAGTAGTTATATTCTTGTACATAGAGGCAGTATTATAGCAGTTATATTCTTATACATAGGAGCAGTATTATAATAGTTATATTCTTGTACATAGGGGGCAGTATTATAGTAGTTATATTTTTGTACATAGAGGGCAGTATTATAGTAGTTATATTCTTGTACATAGAGGGCAGTATTATAGTAGTTATATTCTTGTATATAGGGGGCAGTATTATAGTAGTTGTATTCTTGTATATAGGGGCAGTATTATAGTAGTTGTATTCTTGTATATAGGGGCAGTATTATAGTAGTTATATTCTTGTACATAGGGGCAGTATTATAGTAGTTATATTCTTGTATATAGGGGCAGTATTATAGTAGTTGTATTCTTGTATATAGAGGCAGTATTATAGTAGTTATATTCTTATACATAGGAGCAGTATTATAGTAGTTATATTCTTGTACATAGGAGCAGTATTATAGTAGTTATATTCTTGTATATAGGGGCAGTATTATAGTAGTTATATTCTTATACATAGGAGCAGTATTATAGTAGTTATATTCTTGTACATAGGAGCAGTATTATAGTAGTTATATTCTTGTACATAGGGGCAGTATTATAGTAGTTATATTCTTGTACATAGGGGTTGTATTATAGTAGTTATATTCTTGTACATAGGGGCAGTATTATAGTAGTTATATTCTTGTACATAGGAGCAGTATTATAGTAGTTATATTCTTGTACATAGGAGCAGTATTATAGTAGTTATATTCTTGTACATAGGGGCAGTATTATAGTAGTTATATTCCTGTACATAGGGTCAGTATTATAGTAGTTATATTCTTGTATATAGGGGGCAGTATTATAGTAGTTATATTCTTATACATAGGGGCAGTATTATAGTAGTTATATTCTTGTACATAGGAGCAGTGTTATAGTAGTTATATTCTTATACATAGGGGCAGTATTATAGTAGTTATATTCTTGTACATAGGAGCAGTATTATAGTAGTTATATTCTTGTACATAGGGGCAGTAATGTGGTGAGCGGTGTGGTGAGCGCTCGGTGATGTGAGAGGAATCAGTGGCCTGGACTTCAGACGCTTCCACTTTTCTATTACAAACGCTAAAAATAACGCCGTCCTCTCGTCCTCCTCGATTGTCTCAGCCGATAAAGTGCGTCCTCCTAATACACATATTCAGGTGTCAGCGGCTGATAGATCTTGTTTAGCTGCCCGGCAGTTGGACGGGATGACAGGGGACGGGGCGGTTGTGAAGGATCAGAGCTCGGGATGGAGCCGCCGGGAGATTTGTCACTCCTGAGTGGGTCAATCTCGGTCCTCGGATATGGACACGTCCACCTCTCGCCTCCTCTGTGAAATAGGCCCGGTCATCACATTGCAGCGCTCCCCGTCATCCATCACTGTCTGAAAACATCACAACCCGAATTTTATATTTAGTTGGGTCACGGCTGTCACCGACAACAGTCAATTAATCATCGCCTCCACCGTCCAGCCGCGCACGTCCTAAAACCTCGCGGAACCGTGCAACTGGCGCAGCGGCTCCGACCGAGAAGAGACGGCTACAGCGGCTCCGACCCAGAAGAGACAGCTACAGCGGCTCCGACCCAGAAGAGACAGCTACAGCGGCTCCAACCCAGAAGAGACAGCTACAGCGGCTCCGACCCAGAAGAGACGGCTACAGCGGCTCCGACCCAGAAGAGACGGCTACAGCGGCTCCGACCCAGAAGAGACGGCTACAGCGGCTCCGACCCAGAAGAGACGGCTACAGCGGCTCCGACCCAGAAGAGACGGCTACAGCGGCTCCGACCCAGAAGAGACGGCTACAGCGGCTCCGACCCAGAAGAGACGGCTACAGCGGCTCCGACCCAGAAGAGACGGCTACAGCGGCTCCGACCCAGAAGAGACGGCTACAGCGGCTCCGACCCAGAAGAGACGGCTACAGCGGCTCCGACCCAGAAGAGACAGCTACAGCGGCTCAGACCCAGAAGAGACGGCTACAGCGGCTCACACCAAGAATAGAGGGCTACAGCGGCTCACACCAAGAAGAGATGGCTACAGCGGCTCACACCAAGAATAGAGGGCTACAGCGGCTCACACCAAGAAGAGACGGCTACAGCGGCTCACACCAAGAATAGAGGGCTACAGCGGCTCACACCAAGAAGAGATGGCTACAGCGGCTCCGACCCAGAAGAGACGGCTACAGTGGCTCCGACCCAGAAGAGACGGCTACAGCAGCTCCGACCCAGAAGAGATGGCTACAGCGGCTCAGACCCAGAAGAGACAGCTACAGCGGCTCAGACCAAGAAGAGACGGCTACAGCGGCTCAGACCAAGAAGAGATGGCTACAGCGGCTCACACCAAGAAGAGACGGCTGCAGCGGCTCAGACCAAGAATAGACGGCTACAGCGGCTCAGACCCAGAAGAGATAGCTACAGCGGCTTAGACCAAGAAGAGATGGCTACAGCGGCTCAGACCAAAAAGAGACGGCTGCAGCGGCTCAGACCAAGAATAGACGGCTACAGCGGCTCAGACCAAGAAGAGATGGCTGCAGCGGCTCAGACCAAGAAGAGACGGCTACAGCGGCTCAGACCAAGAATAGACGGCTACAGCAGCTCAGACCAAGAAGAGACGGCTACAGCGGCTCCGACCCAGAAGAGACAGCTACAGCGGCTCAGACCAAGAAGAGATGGCTACAGCGGCTCAGACCAAGAAGAGACGGCTGCAGCGGCTCAGACCAAGAATAGACGGCTACAGCGGCTCAGACCAAGAAGAGATGGCTACAGCGGCTCAGACCAAGAAGAGACGGCTGCAGCGGCTCAGACCAAGAATAGACGGCTACAGCGGCTCAGACCAAGAAGAGACAGCTACAGCGGCTCACACCAAGAAGAGATGGCTACAGCGGCTCAGAAATGAATGACAACACAGAACAGAGCTGAATAAGGCTCAATAACTGTCACCCAGCTTTCTATATGTCCTGAATGGTAAATGTGATTAGTTATCCTCCGGTATTGGGCCCAGGAATACAGACTGGCTTAGGCCCTGAATAACTGCCCCAGTGATGGCTGGTCAGGGGCCGACAGACCATTGATGCAACCTGTACAGGGGCCCAAGAGGTCAGGGGGTCTGAGAGGTCAGGGAGCCCGAGAGGTCAGGGGGTCCGAGAGGTCAGGGGGTCCGAGAGGTCAGGGGGTCCGAGAGGTCAGGGGGTCCGAGAGGTCAGGGGGCCGCGTGCACCTCCAAAGCAGGAAGAAATGTGCATTACGAAGGGGTATTGGACTGCACAGGGCCCGTATACTGTTCTTCCAAGGAGCTTGTTCCGTTTGTGGCCACTCCTCATATAGGTCACACCCAAGAAAAAAGATATCTTTATACTTATTCAGCTCTCTTAAAAAAAAAAAAAAAAAAATGCCAGAGTGGCGCTTTAAATCTAAGTCTCCCGCCCCTGCATGATACTCATCCTGCAGCAGCTTCATCTTCTATCACTGCCGCTCCGGTAGGTCTCCCGTGATTGGTAGGTCTCCAGTCCTGGTCTCGTTCTGGCCTTGCCCTGGTCTCGTTCTGGTGGCCTCGTCTTGGCTCCGTCCTGACCTTGTCCTAGCATTGTTCTGGCCTCATCCTGGTCTTGTTCTGGCCTCGTCTTGGTCCTGTCCTGACCTTATCCTGGCATTGTTCTGGCCTCGTCTTGGTCTTCTTCTGGCCATGTCTTGGCTCCCTCCTAACCTCATCCTGGCCTTGTTCTGGCCTTGTCCTCGTCTCATTCTGGCCTCATCTTTGTACCATCCTGACTTAGTTCTGTTCTTGTTTTGGCCTCATTCTTGTCTCGTTCTGGCCTTGCTAGGGCCCTGCCCTGACCTCGTCCTGGCCTTGTTCTGGCCTTGTCCTGGTCTCTTCTTGACCTCGTCCAAGCCTTGTTCTGGCCTCATCCTTGTCTCGTACTGGCCTCGTCTTCGTCCCGTCCTGACCTCGTTCTGGCCTTGTTCTGACCTCGTCCTGGTCTCGTTCTAGCCTCGTCTTGGTCCCGTCCTGACCTCGTTCTGTCCTTGTTGTGACCTCGTTCTGTCCTTGTTCTGACATCGTCCTGGCCTTGTCTTGATCCCGTCCTGACCTCGTCCTGGGCTTCTTCTGGCCTCGTTCTGGTCTCATTTTGGCCTCGTCTTGCTCCCATCTGTTACGTCACCGCCGGAGTCTGCTCCTTGACTTCTGCTCCGATCACCAGGCGACGCCGTGTTCCTGCCGTGGATGGTTCTGGTGATGGGAGAGGAGTCGATGCCAGCGGCACCGGTGGGCGCAGGCTCCGATCATCCACTGGGCTGGGTTATCTTGGGATCTGCAGTACCGCTGGCTAACTGTAGGTGGCGGGTGTCTCCCAGCTGAAGTACCATCATTCAGCTACAGCCAATGGGAAGACACCACACCCTTCTTATTCCCCCTCCTGTCTGCTGACCTCTGCCAGAGATAGTTCTGATTCTGGCTCATGTGCTGTTTGTTTTGTGATTCCTGTGTGCTGACTTCTGCGTGTTTTCTGACTACCCTCCTGCCTGCTGTTTTGTACCTCGCTGCCCGACCCGGATCTGACCACTGCTACGTTTTCTGATTTCGTCCTTGCCTGCCGATTCTGTCCCTGTTCTGCTGTTCCTGGTTTGACCCTGCCTGACGACTACTCTCATCGGACTGCTGCCTTCCACGGGTAGAGATCTCCAGGGCCCTGTGTAATTCCAAATCCCTGTATAGGGGTTAAAGGGTTTCAGGGTTCTGGGGTCCTGCTTGGTGAGGGGCTTCCCTTTAGTCTGTCCATTACATCCCACCTGAGTCTGTTTATCCAGGCAGGTGTTACACCGTCCTGACCTCGTCCTGGCCTTGTTCTGACCTTGTTCTCACCTCATCCTGGTCTCGTTCTGGCCTCATCTTGGTCCCGTCCTGACCTCGTTCTGTCCTTGTTGTGACCTCGTTCTGTCCTTGTTCTGACATCGTCCTGGCCTTGTCTTGACCCCGTCCTGGACTTCTTCTGGCCTCATTCTGGTCTTGTCTTGGTCCCTTCCTGACCTCGTCCTGGCCTTCTTCTGGCCTTGTCCTGGTCTCATTCTGGCCTCGTCTATGCCTTGTTCTGGCCTCATCCTGGTCTCGTTCTGGCATAGTCTTGGCCCCGTCCTGACCTCGTTCTATCCTTGTTCTGGCCTCGTTCTGGTCTCATTTTGGCCTTATCTTGGCCTCATTCTGATCTTGTTTTGACCTCTTCCTGACCTTGTACTGGCTTCATTCTGGCCTTGTTCTGGCCTCATTCTGGCCTCACCTTGGCCCCGTCCTGACCTCGTTCTATCCTTGTTCTGGCCTTGTTCTGGTCTCATTTTGGCCTTATCTTGGCCTCATTCTGATCTTGTTTTGACCTCTTCCTGACCTTGTACTGGCTTCATTTTGGCCTTCTTCTGGCCTCACCTTGGCCCCATCCTGACCTTGTTTGCTCTGGCCTCGTTGAGGCTTTGTCCTGCCTCATTCTAGCCTTGTTCTGGCTCTCATAGACTTGTCTTGATAGCTTGTGATGCAACTTTTGACTTCCGGTCAATCAGAAGCTACGGGCACAGGATGGCGCCGTGGAACCCGAGAGATACCGAAAAACTATGAAAATGCCAGAGGGTGCGTATAAGACAGGGGAAAGGGGAGTTAGATTTAAAGCACCACTCCAACCCTAAAAACCAAATGCTGGAGTTCTTCTTCATAATACTTTTATTTTCCATTTTCGAGACTTTTTCTCGCTATCAGTGATGGAAAGTCCACATTACCGATCATTGGGGTGGAGCAAAGAGCTTTGTAGGACCTTGGTCCAGTGGTCACGTCAGTAGTCTGTGACCGCTGCCGGACCCCTCCGAACCTCCTGCCATCTGCCGGCATTCCCCAAGAGTTATGAGTCTTGGATCCAGGGCAAAAAAAAAAAATAAGGATTAGCGTTGTTGGGTTTGTTACATTGTATCCATGAGCCAAATATCACAAATCTCTTTCCCATCTTGGAATCCAATTGATGACACTGATACATTGTAACAAACCCGCCTGCTTTGTGCCCAGGACAAGGCAATCAGAAAGAAGAGATTAGTAATATAATGACGTCGCGGACGTGATGGGCAGAAATCTGGGCTCAGTGACAGCGCACGGGGGAAGTAAATCCCAGCGCAACGTTACCTAATCCCCGTCCCGTACACAGCGCCGCGTCCATACTAATCCAATATCCGTCACTCGGGAGCTCGGGGCAGCGCGCACCATTATATTAACACGTCAGGAACAGATCGGCTGCCATTTCATTAGGCACAGAATGCCCCCGGACAAGGGAGAAAAAGGATATTTCTGCGGGAACCGATACTAATAATAGTAATTAGTGTCAGCAGCCTGATGTATAGACCCGGTGTACACCGCCGCACCGGATTAACCCCTCCTCAGTCTACACACAGCAGAGCTAATCCTTACAAGAGTCACAATTGTAAAGATATTGTCCAGGACTAGAAAAATATGGCTGCTTTTTTCTAAATACAGCGCCCCCCCTGCCTCTGGGCTCTGTCTGGTATTGCAACTCTGCTGCACAGAGGGCATCCAGGTTGGATTGAAATACCAAAACTAACCTGCAGACCAAAAACAACCTGCCGATGTAAAACAACCTGCGGACCTGAAACAAGCTGAGGAACAGAAACAACCTGCGGACCTAAAACAAGCTGCAGAACAGAAACAACCTGCGGACCGAAAACAACCTGCCAATGTAAAACAACCTGCGGACCTGAAACAACCTGCAGAACAGAAACAACCTGCTGACCTGAAACAACCTGCAGAACAGAAACAACCTGCTGACCCAAAACAACCTGCAGACTAAAAACACCCTGCTGACCCAAAACAACCTGCAGACTAAAAACAACCTGCTAACTTAAAACAACCTGCTGACTTAAAACAACCTGCTGACTTAAAACAACCTGCTAACTTAAAACAACCTGCTAACTTAAAACAACCTGCTAACTTAAAACAACCTGCTAACTTAAAACAACCTGCTAACTTAAAACAACCTGCTAACTTAAAACAACCTGCTGACTTAAAACAACCTGCTGACTTAAAACAACCTGCTGACTTAAAACAATCTGCAGACCAAAAACAATCTGCAGACCTAAAACAACCTGCGGACCTAAAACAACCTGCAGATCTAAAACAGCCTGCGGACCTAAAACAACCTGCGGACCTAAAAGAACCTGCAGACCTAAAACAGCCTGCGGACCTAAAACAGCCTGTGGACCTAAAACAATCTGCAGACCTAAAACAATCTGCAGACCTAAAACAATCTGCAGACCTAAAACAATCTGCAGACCTAAAACAACCTGCAGACCTAAAAGAACCTGCAGACCTAAAAGAACCTGCAGATCTAAAAACAGCCTGCGGACCTAAAACAACCTGCGGACCTAAAACAATCTGCAGACCTAAAACAATCTGCAGACCTGAAACAACCTGCAGATCTAAAACAACCTGCAGACCTAAAACAACCTGCAGACCTAAAACAGCCTGTGGACCAAAAACAACCTGCCACCCAAAAACAACCTGCCAACCAAAACCAACATGCTGATCGAAAACAACGTGCAGACCAAAAACAACCTGCCACCCAAAAACAACCTGCCAACCAAAAACAACCTGCCAACCAAAAACAACATGCTGATCGAAAACAACGTGCAGCCCAAAAACAACCTGCCGACCAAAAACAACCTGCCGACCAAAAACAACCTGCCGACCAAAAACAACCTGCAAAGACAAAACAACCTGCAAAGACAAAACAACCTGCAGAACAAAAACAATCTGGCGTTTTTTGGAAGAAAGGGGCCATGTTTACTGATGAACAGCAAAATGCACGTAATGTTGTGCCCCCTTCTAGTTGTGCGTCCGCGGGTGACGCCGGCTCTCCGTGCTCGGATGTGCTCTGGGCCCGGTGCACAAGCTCTTCCTCTGATGCAGTGAGCCGGATCAGCCGGTATAATACACTACATTAGTTTTCATGTATTTTTAAAGTGCAGAGTTTACGCTGTGGACTGTAATATGATTGTGCGGCGTAGAGCGGAGCGTTGCGATGCTTTTATGGGGTTCACTGCAGGTGAGTACAAGGCACCAGCTCTGCACAAAGCAGTCAGTTCTGCAGAAACAGCGAGAGACGCTCATCCCCCACTGATTATAGCCGGACCCCTCAGAGTCTGTGGAGGGTCCGGGATGGACACGTATCAGGTCCTCAGTCTGTAAAGATGAAACTCACAAAAAGAGAAACGGCGCAAGAACGCGACCCAAAAAAGACGAATGTGGAGTCCCCGATCTACTGTCCATATAATACTCAAATAATAGCAACACATAATACCGCGGTAAAGTGACAAATACAAGTGCCGTACAGCGCCAACTAATCCCGCCATACAGCACCCACATAAAGTGCTAGAAAACAGCTGCATACAGCACCTACATAGTGCTATACAGCACCCAAATAATACCCCCATATAGCACCCAAATAATCTCTCCATACAGCACCCAAATAATCCCTCCATATAGCACCCAAATAATTCCTCCATACAGTACCCAAATAATACCCCCATATAGCACCCAAATAATACCCCCATATAGAACCCAAATAATCTCTCCATACAGCACCCAAATAATCCCTCCATATAGCACCCAAATAATTCCTCCATACAGTACCCAAATAATACCCCCATATAGCACCCAAAAAATCTCTCCATTCATCACCCAAATAAAGTGCTAGAAAACAGCTGTATACAGCACCCAGATAATACCCCCATATAGCACCCAAATAATCCCTCCATACATCACCCAAATAATCCCTCCATACATCACCCAAATAATCCCTCCATGCATCACCCAAATAATCCCTCCATGCATCACCCAAATAATCCCTCCATACATCACCCAAATAAAGTGCTAGAAAACAGCTGTATACAGCACCCAGATAATACTCCCATATAGCACCCAAATAATCTCTCTATACAGCACCCAAATAATCCCTCCATATAGCACCCAAATAATCCCTCCATACAGTACCCAAATAATACCCCCATATAGCACCCAAAAAATCTCTCCATACAGCACCAAAATAATACCCCCATACATCACCCAAATAATCCCTCCATACAGCACCCAAATAATACCCCATATAGCACCCAAATAATCCCTCCATACAGCACCCAAATAATACCCCCATATAGCACCCAAATAATCCCTCCATACAGCACCCAAATAATACCCCCATATAGCACCCAAAAAATCTCTCCATACAGCACCAAAATAATACCCCCATACATCACCCAAATAATCCCTCCATACAGCACCCAAATAATACCCCATATAGCACCCAAATAATCCCTCCATACAGCACCCAAATAATCCCTCCATACATCACCCAAATAATCCCTCCATGCATCACCCAAATAATCCCTCCATACATCACCCAAATAATCCCTCCATGCATCACCCAAATAATCCCTCCATGCATCACCCAAATAATCCCTCCATACATCACCCAAATAAAGTGCTAGAAAACAGCTGTATACAGCACCCAGATAATACTCCCATATAGCACCCAAATAATCTCTCTATACAGCACCCAAATAATCCCTCCATATAGCACCCAAATAATCCCTCCATACAGTACCCAAATAATACCCCCATATAGCACCCAAAAAATCTCTCCATACAGCACCAAAATAATACCCCCATACATCACCCAAATAATCCCTCCATACAGCACCCAAATAATACCCCATATAGCACCCAAATAATCCCTCCATACAGCACCCAAATAATACCCCCATATAGCACCCAAATAATCCCTCCATTCATCACCCAAATAAAGTGCTAGAAAACAGCTGTATACAGCACCCAGATAATACCCCCATATAGCACCCAAATAATCCCTCCATACATCACCCAAATAATCCCTCCATACATCACCCAAATAATCCCTCCATGCATCACCCAAATAATCCCTCCATGCATCACCCAAATAATCCCTCCATACATCACCCAAATAAAGTGCTAGAAAACAGCTGTATACAGCACCCAGATAATACTCCCATACAGCACCCAAATAATACCTCCATACATCACCCAAATAATCCCTCCATACATCACCCAAATAATCCCTCCATACATCACCCAAATAATCCCTCCATACATCACCCAAATAATCCCTCCATACATCACCCAAATAATCCCTCCATACATCACCTAAATAATCCCTCCATACAGCACCCAAATAACAATGCCATATAGTGCTAAAATACCTCTATAAAACCACCTAAATACGTACTATTGTATACTACCTAAATAGTGCAATATAGTGCTAAAAAATACCTCTACAACAGCACCCAAATAATCCATCCATACAGCACCCAAATAAAAATGCCCTATAGTGCTACAAAATACTGTATTTCTATAAAAGCGGCTAAATAGTGCTGTACATCACATTAATAATACCTCCATACAGTACCCAAATAACAGTGCCATATAGTAGTAGAAAATACCTTCATACAGCACCTGAATAATAGTGCCATACAGAAATGGAAACAGCACCTGAATAGTGCTATACAGCCTCCAAATCACAGTTCATACAGTTGTAAAATAATACTGTCAGTGCCGCTGTGTGGAGGGATTAGTTGGATTCTGAATATTAAATAGAACTAATACAAAGTCCAGGCTCGGCTGTAATCTCGCTGAAATTCTGATTCCATTCATACATTTGGTGATGAAATTCGCTTTGTTCCTCTTTAATCACCTTTTGAAGTTTTCTGACAATTAGATTTCGGTGCACAGAAGCCGGAGTGTGCGTGGGTCATCCCCTCCCTGTCTGTGATTCCGCAGTCCCTCCGCCTGCCTCCGGTCTGTGATTCTCTAACCCCTCCGCCTGCCTCCGGTCTGTGATTCCCCAGTCCCTCCGCCTGCCTCCGGTCTGTGATTCCCCAGTCCCTCCGCCTGCCTCCGGTCTGTGATTCCCCAGCCACTCCGCCTGCCTCCGGTCTGTGATTCCTCAGCCCCTCCGCCTGCCTACGGTCTGTGATTCCGCAGCCCCTCCGCCTGCCTCCAGTCTGTGACTCCCCAGCCCCTCCGCCTGCCTCCAGTCTGTGATTCTCCAGCCCCTCCGCCTGCCTCCGGTCTGTGATTCTCCAGCCCCTCCACCTGCCTCCGGTCTGATTCGCCAGCCCCTCCGCCTGCCTCCGGTCTGTGATTCTCCAGCCCCTCCGCCTGCCTCCGGTCTGTGATTCTCCAGCCACTCCGCCTGCCTCCGGTCTGTGATTCCCCAGCCACTCCGCCTGCCTCCGGTGTGTGATTCTCCAGCCCCTCCGCCTGCCTCCGGTCTGTGATTCTCCAGCCACTCCGCCTGCCTCCGGTCTGTGATTCCCCAGCCACTCCGCCTGCCTCCGGTCTGTGATTCCGCAGCCCCTCCGCCTGCCTCCGGTCTGTGATTCCGCAGCCCCTCCGCCTGCCTCCGGTCTGTGATTCCGCAGCCCCCCCGCCTGCCTCCGGTCTCTGACTCCGCAGCCCCTCCGCCTGCCTCCGGTCTGTGATTCTCCAGCCCCTCCACCTGCCTCCGGTCTGATTCGCCAGCCCCTCCGCCTGCCTCCGGTCTGTGATTCTCCAGCCCCTCCGCCTGCCTCCGGTCTGTGATTCTCCAGCCCCTCCGCCTGCCTCCGGTCTGTGATTCCCCAGCCCCTCCGCCTGCCTCCGGTCTGTGATTCTCCAGCCACTCCGCCTGCCTCCGGTCTGTGATTCCCCAGCCACTCCGCCTGCCTCCGGTCTGTGATTCCGCAGCCCCTCCGCCTGCCTACGGTCTGTGATTCCGCAGCCCCTCCGCCTGCCTCCGGTCTGTGACTCCGCAGCCCCTCCGCCTGCCTCCGGTCTGTGATACTCCAGCCCCTCCACCTGCCTCCGGTTTGTGATTCCCCAGCCCCTCCGCCTGCCTCCGGTCTGATTCCCCAGCCCCTCCGCCTGCCTCCGGTCTGTGATTCTCCAGCCCCTCCACCTGCCTCCGATCTGTGATTCCCTAACCCCTCCGCCTGCCTCCGGTCTGTGATTCTCCAGCCCCTCCACCTGCCTCCGATCTGTGATTCCCTAACCCCTCCGCCTGCCTCCGGTCTGTGATTTCCTAGCCCCTCCGCCTGCTTCCGGTCTGATTCCCCAGCCCCCTCCGCCTGCCTCCGGTCTGTGATTCTCCAGCCACTCCAGCTGTCTTCAGTCCGGTCATTCACAGACCGCAGGCAGGCGGATGTGGTGTGGAATCACAGTCTGGAGGCAGGCAGAGCAGTCGAGGAATCACAAACAGGAGGCAGGTGGAAGGTTCGGGGAATCACAGACTGGAGGCAGGCGGAGGGGTCGGGGAATCACAGACCGGAGGCAGGCGGAGGGTCGGGGAATCACAGACCGGAGGCAGGTGGAGGGTCGGGGAATCACAGACCGGAGGCAGGTGGAGGGTCGGGGAATCACAGACCGGAGGCATGTGGAGGGGTCTGGGAATCACAGACTGGAGGCAGGAAGAGAGGCCAGGGAATCATAGACCGAAGGCAAGCGGAGGGGCTAGGGAATCAAAGACGAGGCAGGCGGAGGAGTCGGGGAATCAATGACTGGAGGCAGGCAGAGGGGCCGGGCAATCACAAACTGGAGGCAAGCAAAGGGGGCCGGGGGATCACAGATTGGAGGCTGATGGAGGGTTGGGGACATCACAGACCGGAGGCAGGCGGAGAGGCCAGGGAATCACAGACCGGAGGCAGGCAGAAGGTCTATGGAATCACAGAAAGGAGAAAGGTAGAGGGGCCAGGGACTCACAGACTGGAGGCAGGCAGAAGGGCTGGGAAATACAGACAGGAGGCAGGTGGAGGGGACGGGGAATCACAGACAGGGAGGGGATGACCCAGTCCACAGTCCGGCTTCTGTGCACCGAAATCTAATTAGCAGAAAACTTCAAATTGTGATTAAAGAAGAAGAATAAAGAAGAAGATTTCTTCACCAAATGTATCAATGGAATCAGTATTATAGTGCCATGTCCATCATCACAGGACAAGGGACTGCCTCTACAAACTGCACAGACTTGTTTTAGATTATTTTACACGAAGCAAGACAAGAACAAACAGAAGAAATATATATCACATCTTTAGAGACCAGCACAGACGGCGCTCGGCGTTCGCGTTTCCATGGTGAGATGGCGGCCGCTGTCCCGCGGTTAAATGACAATAAATCACCGGAACGCAGGACGCGACTGCTCTACTTATGAGAATTGATCTGAGGCTCACACAGGGGAATCCGCGTATTTGGGTCTGAGGCGTGTGATGGCGGTGTAAGGTGGGGCGCAATTTAATTCGCTCTATAAAAAGACGGCGCAGGTTTTCCTCGGTATATTGGACGACCGCGGTCACCGGGGCGGAAAGGTCAAGTCGTAAATTTACTCATCGGAAATCCGGACTCATCTCTGCCGATCAATATCTCAGGAGGCGGCCGGGGGCTTGTAAGGAACACGATTATCTGCGGGTTTTATATTCTGCCGTACAAGGAGCCGGCGGAGGAAGGATAAGCCACGGAAGATGGAGAATTGCAAACAATGAGACTGGAGGGCAGAGTGTATACATATATTACAGGAGGCGCGCGGTAATCTCACCAGCGCTGGTGGCACAGGAGGGCAGGCTGTCACCGAATTAATGAAGCGCATGACAGATGGTCCTAGCGGTACCGAGACGCAGATAAAGCCGCGGGTCCCACTTCACAGATCGCTCACCGAGACGTCCCGTATGTGAAGGTGACATTGATACCTCCACGACGGGAGGAGACGGTAAAGTCCACCATGGCGCTGTGCCACCACCACCGCCACCGCCATCTGGGAAGAGGTCGTCCCCACTGCTCTCACATCTTACACCCTTCTTAAAGGGATTGTTTAGTTTGGACAAGGAGCAGGACCATAACCCTACTCCTACATGAGTCCCTACACCGAACCATAACCCTAGTCCTAAACCAATCCCTACACCGAACCATAACCCTAGTCCTAAACCAATCCCTACACAGAACCATAACCCTAGTCCTAAACCAATCCCTACACCGAACCATAACCCTAATCCTAAACCAATCCCTACACCGAACCATAACCCTAGTCCAAAACCAATCCCTACACCGAACCATAACCCTAGTCCTAAACCAATCCCTACACCAAACCATAACCCTAATCCTACACCAATCCCTACACCGAACCATAACCCTAATCCTAAACCAATCCCTACACCGAACCATAACCCTAGTCCAAAACCAATCCCTACACCGAACCATAACCCTAGTCCTAAACCAATCCCTACACCGAACCATAACCCTAGTCCTAAACCAATCCCTACACTGAACCATAACCCTAATCCTAAACCAATCCCTACACCGAACCATAACCCTAGTCCAAAACCAATCCCTACACCGAACCATAACCCTAGTCCTAAACCAATCCCTACACCGAACCATAACCCTAGTCCTAAACCAATCCCTACACCGAACCATAACCCTAATCCTAAACCAATCCCTACACCGAACCATAACCCTAGTCCAAAACCAATCCCTACACCGAACCATAACCCTAGTCCTAAACCAATCCCTACACCAAACCATAACCCTAGTCCTAAACCAATCCCTACACAGAACCATAACCCTAGTCCTAAACCAATTCCTACACCAAACCATAACCCTACTCCTAAACCAATCCCTACACCGAACCATAACCCTAATCCTAAACCAATCCCTACACCAAACCATAACCCTAGTCCTAAACCAATCCCTATACCGAGCCATAACCCTACTCCTAAACCAATCCCTACACCGAACCATAACCCTAATCCTAAACCAATCCCTACACTGAACCATAACCCTAGTCCTAAACCAATCCCTACACCGAACCATAACCCTAGTCCTAAACCAATCCCTACACCGAACCATAACCCTAGTCCTAAACCAATCCCTACACTGAACCACAACCCTACTCCTAAACCAATCCCTACACGGAACCATAACCCTACTACTAAACCAATCCCTACACCGAACCATAACCCTAGTCCTAAAACAATCCCTACACCGAACCATAACCCTAGTCCTAAACCAATCCCTACACCGAACCATAACCCTAGTCCTAAACCAGTCCCTACACCAAACCATAACCCTAATCCTACACCAATCCCTACACGAACTACAACCCTACTCCTAAACCAACCCCTACACTGAACCATAACCCTAGTCCTAAACCAATCCCTACACCAAACCATAACCCTAGTCCAAAACCAATCCCTACACTGAACCATAACCCTAATCCAAAACCAATCCCTACCCCGAACCATAACCTTAGTCCTAAACCAATCCCTACACCGAACCATAACCCTAATCCTAAACCAATCCCTACACCGAACCATAACCCTAATCCTAAACCAATCCCTACACCGAACCATAACCCTAGTCCTAAACCAATCCCTACACCGAACCATAACCCTAATCCTAAACCAATCCCTACACCGAACCATAACCCTAGTCCTAAACCAATCCCTACACCGAACCATAACCCTAATCCTAAACCAATCCCTACACCGAACCATAACCCTAATCCTAAACCAATCCCTACACCGAACCATAACCCTACTCCTAAACCAATCCCTACACCGAACCATAACCCTAATCCTACACCAATCCCTACACCGAACCATAACCCTAATCCTAAACCAATCCCTACACCGAACCATAACCCTAGTCCTAAACCAGTCCCTACACCGAACCATAACCCTAATCCTACACCAATCCCTACACGAACTACAACCCTACTCCTAAACCAATCCCTACCCCGAACCATAACCCTAGTCCAAAACCAATCCCTACCCTGAACCATAACCCTAGTCCTAAACCAATCCCTACACCAAACCATAACCCTAGTCC
The DNA here is from genome assembly GCF_048569485.1 of Anomaloglossus baeobatrachus. Lineage (NCBI taxonomy): Eukaryota > Metazoa > Chordata > Amphibia > Anura > Aromobatidae > Anomaloglossus > Anomaloglossus baeobatrachus. The sequence goes on from NC_134362.1 coordinate 205,597,454, forward strand.
TAAACCAATCCCTACACCGAACCATAACCCTAGTCCTAAACCAATCCCTACACCAAACCATAACCCTAGTCCTAAACCAGTCCCTACACCGAACCATAACCCTAATCCTACACCAATCCCTACACGAACTACAACCCTACTCCTAAACCAACCCCTACACCGAACCATAACCCTAGTCCAAAACCAATCCCTACCCCGAACCATAACCCTAGTCCAAAACCAATCCCTACCCTGAACCATAACCCTAGTCCTAAACCAATCCCTACACCAAACCATAACCCTAGTCCTAAACCAATCCCTACACCGAACAATAACCCTAGTCCTAAACCAATCCCTACACCAAACCATAACCCTAGTCCTAAACCAATCCCTACCCCGAACCATAACCCTAATCCTAAACCAATCCCTACACCAAACCATAACCCTAGTCCTAAACCAATCCCTACCCCGAACCATAACCCTAATCCTAAACCAATCCCTACACCGAACCATAAACCTAGTCCTAAACCAATCCCTACACCGAACCATAACCCAAATCCTCAACCAATCCCTACACTGAACCACAACCCTAATCCTAAACCAATCCCTACACTGAACCACAACCCTATTCCTAAACCTGCTGCCTATGAAGAGTGCAGCAGTGGGGTTGAGTTTGTCATTTGCTGCTGGGCTCTACCTAAAAAGGAATACAAATTCCAAAGCTCAGCATAATTAAGTGAGCTTTGTTATCTTGATCGCTGCTTATGCAGAGCGCAGCAGTGGGGACGAGTTTGTCATCTGCTGCTGCGCTCTGCATAGGCAGTAACCCAGATGACAAAGCTCACTTCCTTATGCTCAGCTTTGTCATTTCGGTTGCCATCTATGCAGAGGGCAGGAACTAATGACAAAGTGATCTCCACTGCTCCATGACCAGATTCGGGTGGGTGCTCGCTTGCTCTAAAAAGAAGCCGAGCTCGAGCTCACAGGGCATAGGTCACTTGACAGTGGAGGTGAGATGATGGAGGGGCAGGGGTGAAATTGTGCGTCTCCATAGACTTTGGCGCTTGGGGTCATCACCATGTGAACACTCTGCGTAACTTTCCAGAGATTAGGGGTGTTGGAGGTGTCTGGGCAGATACAGACAATTTGGGGCTTTACGCCACTTACTGACACTAAGCTCTCGACTAGTCCTGCACTACTAAACTCAGAAAAATACTAGGGGATTATGGGTGATCCATTAACCCCGGAGATCAGGAACCTTAGAGTCCAGCAGAGATCAATGGAGGGTCTCAGCACTGGAGACATCACCTCTTTGCATAGTGCTCATGCACCAGAAGGCTCTGGATGAACAGGAGTGCATGGAAAGGTGAGGGGACGGATAATAGAAATATTATACTGTATATAAGGGCTTAGTCACTGATCCCACTTCAATATTTCGTGTTCCGTCACCGCACCAGTATCACCAGCAGCGCCGATAATAAATGGCAAATTAAAGAGCAAAAACGGAATATAAATGGGTCTGTGGAGACAACAGCGAGCAGCCGGGTAAGTGCTCAATAAATGGACTTTTAATATCCGTGTTTGGACAGAAGATCACATTTAACATTTGGCCTCGGCTGTCGGAGGGTTCGGGATATAATGAGACCCGACAGCCGGTAATTTCCTATGTGCGGAAGACATAACCCTCCGTGTACAGGTGACGAGAACAGAAATAAAGGGAAAAACACTGAAAATATGCAGAGGAGTCCCGTCCGAAAAGGCGACCTTCCCAGAGAGGGGTGCAAATGCCTCCGCATGTAGAGGGGTCTGAACATCTATAGCAACAAGAAAATCCGCAATGTACGCAGGAAAGCAATCCATGGTCCAGACATACAGAGAGGGTGCTGCTGCTTTCTAGTAAGTGTTTTTCTCACCCTAGGGGCGGATTCACAGCTACACTGCTTAGTACAGCTGTATAATGTCCTCCATGCTGCTGCTTTCTAATGTTTGTAATACCACAGAGCTGGATTTACAACTACACTGCTTAGTATTTCTGTATAATGTTCCTAATGCTGCTGCTTTCTAGTAAAGAGCTGGACTTATTGCTACAATGTTAAGCACTGTTTGTATAAAGCAGCAGCAGCAGCATGGAGGACATTATATCAAGTGTTTATATTATCTCAGTGCTGGACTCACAGTTACACTGCTCAGTACAGCTATGTAACCCTGGAGCTGGGTTTCCAGCTACAATGCTCAGTACTGCTGTATAATGTCCTCCATGCTGCTGCTTTCTAATGTGTGTCATACCACAGAGCTGAATTTACAACTACACTGCTTAGTATTGCTGTATAATGTTCCTAATGCTGCTGCTTTCTAGTAAGTGTTTTTCTCACCCTAGGGACGGATTCACAGCTACACTGCTTAGTACAGCTGTATAATGTCATCCATGCTGCTGCTTTCTAATGGTTGTCATACCACGGAGTGGATTTACAACTACACTGCTTAGTATTGCTGTATAATGTTCCTAATGCTGCTGCTTTCTAGTAAGTGTTTATCTCACCCTAGGGACGGATTCACAGCAACACTGCTTAGTACAGCTGTATAATGTTATCCATGCTGCTGCTTTCTAATGGTTGTCATACCACGGAGTGGATTTACAACTACAATGCTTAGTATTGCTGTATAATGTTCCTAATGCTGCTGCTTTCTAGTAAGTGTTTATCTCACCCAGAGCTGGATTTATTGCTACAATGTTAAGCACTGTCTGTATAAAGCAGCAGCATGGAGGACATTACACCAAGTGTTTATATTATCTCAGTGCTGGATTCACAGTTACACTGCTCAGAAGAGCTATGTAACCCTGGAGCTGGATTTACAGCTACAATGTTCAGTAATGCTGTCTGTATAATGTTCTTGCTTTCTAGTAACTTTTTTATCTCAGCCAGAGATGGATTCATAGCTGCACTGCTCACTACTCCTCTAAATGTCTTCCATGCTGCTGCTTTCTAGTAAGTGTTTACCACATTATACAGCAGTACTAAACAGTCTAGTTGTAAATATAGCTCTAGTAGGTGTTTATCACATCCTAGAACTATATTTACAACTAGACTGCCCAGTAATGTTCTCCGTTCTGCTGTTTTCAAGTAAGTGTTAATCTCACCCGAGATGGATTCACAGCTAGACTGCTCAGTACTGCTGTATAATGCCCTCCATGCCATTGCTTTTTAGTAAGTGATTTATCTCACCCCCAAAGCTAAAATTACAGCTACACAGCTCAGTATAGCTCTATAATGTCTTTGCTGCTGCTGCTTTCTAGTAGGTATTTTTCTCACTCTGGGGTTGGATTTACAGCTACACTGCTCAATAATGCTGTACACTGTCTTCCATGTTGCTGTTTTCTAATAAGTGTTTATCTCACCCCAGAGCTGAATTTACAACTACATATTTCAGTATTGCTGTAAAATGTCCTCCATGCTGCTGCTTTATAGGGTTTTCTCTCACCCTAGAGATGGATTTACAGCTAGACTGCTCAGTACTGCTGTAAAAAGTCTTCCATGCTGCTGTTTTCTAGTAAGTGTTTATCTCACCCCAGAGTTGGATTTACAACTACACTGCTCAGTACTGCTGTACAAGGTCTTCCATGCAAAGATTTCTAGTAAGTGTTTATCTCACCCCAGAGTTGGATTTACAACTACACTGCTCAGTACTGCTGTACAAGGTCTTCCATGCAAAGATTTCTAGTAAGTGTTTATCTTACCCCAGAGTTGGATTTACAACTACACAGCTCAGTACTGCTGTATAATGTCCCCCATGGTGCTGCTTTCTTGTAGAGTTTGATATACAGCAACACAGTGCAGTAACTCTGTATAATGTCCTCCATGCTGCTGCTTTCTAGGTGTTTATGTCACCCCAGGGCTAAATTTACAGCTAGACAGCTCCATATTGCGGCTTTCTATTAAGTGTTTACTCTCACCAGATCTGAATTCACAGTTACACTTCTCAGTATAATGTCCTCCATGCTGCTGCTGCTGCTGCTTCTCCTGAACATGTTCATGACTGTGTGTCCTGTGTTTGGGAGACATCAGAGAAGATAGCTTTCACCCACCAGCTCAGAGACAACTGCAAATAAGCGGATAGATTCCTCTGCAGAAGTGACACCAGTCAGAGGGGCGGAGCTGTGACTACCTCACTTCCTTCATACCAAACAATAATGTAATAGAACAGCTTTAAGCCCTTTAATAAAATAATGGTTGAGGTCACACCGACCAAAAAGAAACTCAAAGCGTCCGGGCAGGTGAATTATGCATTCATGGCGGAGCTATGATTCTATAATCCCACCGCACCGCAATCTCCATGTATTTGATTGATGGTTAAATGAGATAATCCTCCTAACACCTGGAGACGCCGGATGTGAGCATCGTCCTCAGACTTATCATCTCATGAAATGCAGACAAAACACAAATCTCCTCGTCAGTCTCCGAAAGACAGGAAAAGCGTCTCTCCAAAAGATCCAGAATAATGAGACAAGTGAAGACTCCTCCGTCCGCAGTGCGAGGAATGGAGGCCGCGTATAAGGAGGCCGGGGGAAACAGGAGGGGAGGAGGCCAGGAAAGAAGAGGGGGAAACAGGAGGGGTGGAGGCCAGGGGAGAAGAGGGGGAAACAGGAGGGGAGGAGGCCAGGGGAGAAGAGGGGGAAACAGGAGGGGAGGAGGCCAGGGGAGAAGAGGGGGAAACAGGAGGGGAGGAGGCCAGGGGAGAAGAGGGGGAAACAGGAGGGGAGGAGGCCAGGGGAGAAGAGGGGGAAACAGGAGGGGAGGAGGCCAGGAGAGAAGAGGGGGAAACAGGAGGGGAGGAGGCCAGGAAAGAAGAGGGGGAAACAGGAGGGGAAGAGGCCAGGGGAGAAGAGGGGGAAACAGGAGGGGAGGAGGCCAGGGAAGAAGAGGGGGAAACAGGAGGGGAGGAGGCCAGGGGATAAGAGGGGGAAACAGGAGGGGAGGAGGCCAGGAAAGAAGAGGGGGAAACAGGAGGGGAGGAGGCCAGGAAAGAAGAGGGGGAAACAGGAGGGGAGGAGGCCAGGGGAGAAGAGGGGGAAACAGGAGGGGAGGAGGCCAGGGAAGAAGAGGGGGAAACAGGAGGGGAGGAGGCCAGGAAAGAAGAGGGGGAAACAGGAGGGGTGGAGGCCAGGGGAGAAGAGGGGGAAACAGGAGGGGAGGAGGCCAGGGGAGAAGAGGGGGAAACAGGAGGGGAGGAGGCCAGGGAAGAAGAGGGGGAAACAGGAGGGGAGGAGGCCAGGGAAGAAGAGGGGGAAACAGGAGGGGAGGAGGCCAGGAAAGAAGAGGGGGAAACAGGAGGGGTGGAGGCCAGGGGAGAAGAGGGGGAAACAGGAGGGGAGGAGGCCAGGGGAGAAGAGGGGGAAACAGGAGGGGAGGAGGCCAGGAAAGAAGAGGGGGAAACAGGAGGGGAGGAGGCCAGGAAAGAAGAGGGGGAAACAGGAGGGGAGGAGGCCAGGGGAGAAGAGGGGGAAACAGGAGGGGAGGAGGCCAGGGAAGAAGAGGGGGAAACAGGAGGGGAGGAGGCCAGGGGAGAAGAGGGGGAAACAGGAGGGGAGGAGGCCAGGGGATAAGAGGGGGAATCAGGAGGGGAGGAGGCCAGGAAAGAAGAGGGGGAAACAGGAGGGGAGGAGGCCAGGAAAGAAGAGGGGGAAACAGGAGGGGAGGAGGCCAGGAAAGAAGAGGGGGAAACAGGAGGGGAGGAGGCCAGGGGAGAAGAGGGGGAAACAGGAGGGGAGGAGGCCAGGGGAGAAGAGGGGGAAACAGGAGGGGAGGAGGCCGGGGGAGAAGAGGGGAGGAGGCCAGGGGAGAAGAGGGGGAAACAGGAGGGGAGGAGGCCAGGAAAGAAGAGGGGGAAACAGGAGGGGAGGAGGCCAGGGGAGAAGAGGGGGAAACAGGAGGGGAGGAGGCCAGGGGAGAAGAGGGGGAAACAGGAGGGGAGGAGGCCGGGGGAGAAGAGGGGAGGAGGCCAGGGGAGAAGAGGGGGAAACAGGAGGGGAGGAGGCCAGGAAGGAAAGAAGAGGGGGAAACAGGAGGGGAGGAGGCCAGGGGAGAGGAGGGGGAAACAGGAGGGGAGGAGGCCGGGGGAGAAGAGGGGAGGAGGCCAGGGGAGAAGAGGGGGAAACAGGAGGGGAGGAGGCCAGGAAAGAAGAGGGGGAAACAGGAGGGGAGGAGGCCAGGAAAGAAGAGGGGGCAACAGGAGGGGAGGAGGCCGGGGGAGAAGAGGGGAGGAGGCCAGGGGAGAAGAGGGGGAAACAGGAGGGGAGGAGGCCAGGAAAGAAGAGGGGGAAACAGGAGGGGAGGAGGCCAGGGGAGAAGAGGGGGAAACAGGAGGGGAGGAGGCCAGGAAAGAAGAGGGGGAAACAGGAGGGGAGGAGGCCGGGGGAGAAGAGGGGGAAACAGGAGGGGAGGAGGCCGGGGGAGAAGAGGGGAGGAGGCCAGGGGAGAAGAGGGGGAAACAGGAGGGTAGGAGGCCAGGGGAGAAGAGGGGGAAACAGGAGGGGAGGAGGCCAGGAAAGAAGAGGGGGAAACAGGAGGGGAGGAGGCCAGGGGAGAAGAGGGGGAAACAGGAGGGGAGGAGGCCAGGAAAGAAGAGGGGGGAAACAGGAGGGGAGGAGGCCGGGGGAGAAGAGGGGGAAACAGGAGGGGACGAGGCCGGGGGAGAAGAGGGGAGGAGGCCAGGGGAGAAGAGGGGGAAACAGGAGGGTAGGAGGCCAGGAAAGAAGAGGGGGAAACAGGAGGGGAGGAGGCCAGGAAAGAAGAGGGGGAAACAGGAGGGGAGGAGGCCGGGGGAGAAGAGGGGAGGAGGCCAGGGGAGAAGAGGGGGAAACAGGAGGGGAGGAGGCCAGGAAAAAAGAGGGGGAAACAGGAGGGGAGGAGGCCAGGGGAGAAGAGGGGGAAACAGGAGGGGAGGAGGCCAGGGGAGAAGAGGGGGAAACAGGAGGGGAGGAGGCCAGGGGAGAAGAGAGGGAAACAGGAGGGGAGGAGGCCAGGGGAGAAGAGGGGGGGAGGCCAGGGGAGAAGAGGGGGAAACAGGAGGGGAGGAGGCCAGGGGAGAAGAGGGGGAAACAGGAGGGGAGGAGGCCAGGAAAGAAGAGGGGGAAACAGGAGGGGAGGAGGCCAGGGAAGAAGAGGGGGAAACAGGAGGGGAGGAGGCCAGGAAAGAAGAGGGGGAAACAGGAGGGGAGGAGACCAGGGGAGAAGAGGGGGAAACAGGAGAGCAGGAGGCCAGGAAAAGAAGAGGGGGAAACAGGAGGGGAGGAGGCCAGGGAAGAAGAGGGGGAAACAGGAGGGGAGGAGGCCAGGAAAGAAGAGGGGGAAACAGGAGGGGAGGAGGCCGGGGGAGAAGAGGGGGAAACAGGAGGGGAGGAGACCGGGGGAGAAGAGGGGAAACAGGAGGGAAGGAGGCTGGGGGAGAAAGCCGGGGGAGAAGAGAGGAAAGAGGAGGGGAGGAGGCCGGGGAGAACCAGGAGGGGGAGGAGGCCGGGGGAAACAGGAGGGGAGGAGGCCGGGGGAGAAAGCCAGGGGAGAAGAGAGGAAAGAGGAGGGGAGGAGGCCGGGGGGAAACAGGAGGGGGAGGAGGCCAGGGGAGAAGAGGGGGAAACAGGAGGGGGAGGAGGCCAGGAAAGAAGAGGGGGAAACAGGAGGGGAGGAGGCCGGGGGAGAAGAGGGGAGGAGGCCAGGGGAGAAGAGGGGGAAACAGGAGGGGAGGAGGCCAGGAAAGAAGAGGGGGAAACAGGAGGGGAGGAGGCCAGGGGAGAAGAGGGGGAAACAGGAGGGGAGGAGGCCAGGGGAGAAGAGGGGGAAACAGGAGGGGAGGAGGCCGGGGGAGAAGAGGGGAGGAGGCCAGGTGAGAAGAGGGGGAAACAGGAGGGGAGGAGGCCAGGAAAGAAGAGGGGGAAACAGGAGGGGAGGAGGCCAGGGGAGAAGAGGGGGAAACAGGAGGGGAGGAGGCCGGGGGAGAAGAGGGGAGGAGGCCAGGGGAGAAGAGGGGGAAACAGGAGGGGAGGAGGCCAGGAAAGAAGAGGGGGAAACAGGAGGGGAGGAGGCCAGGAAAGAAAAGGGGGCAACAGGAGGGGAGGAGGCCGGGGGAGAAGAGGGGAGGAGGCCAGGGGAGAAGAGGGGGAAACAGGAGGGGAGGAGGCCAGGAAAGAAGAGGGGGAAACAGGAGGGGAGGAGGCCAGGGGAGAAGAGGGGGAAACAGGAGGGGAGGAGGCCAGGAAAGAAGAGGGGGAAACAGGAGGGGAGGAGGCCGGGAGAGAAGAGGGGGAAACAGGAGGTAAGGAGGCCGGGGGAGAAGAGGGGAGGAGGCCAGGGGAGAAGAGGGGGAAACAGGAGGGTAGGAGGCCAGGAAAGAAGAGGGGGAAACAGGAGGGGAGGAGGCCAGGAAAGAAGAGGGGGAAACAGGAGGGGAGGAGGCCGGGGGAGAAGAGGGAGGAGGCCAGGGGAGAAGAGGGGGAAACAGGAGGGGAGGAGGCCAGGAAAGAAGAGGGGGAAACAGGAGGGGAGGAGGCCAGGGGAGAAACGGGGGAAACAGGAGGGGAGGAGGCCAGGGGAGAAGAGGGGGAAACAGGAGGGGAGGAGGCCAGGGAGAAGAGAGGGAAACAGGAGGGGAGGAGGCCAGGGGAGAAGAGGGGAGGAGGCCAGGGGAGAAGAGGGGGAAACAGGAGGGGAGGAGGCCAGGGGAGAAGAGGGGGAAACAGGAGGGGAGGAGGCCGGGAAAGAAGAGGGGGAAACAGGAGGGGAGGAGGCCAAGAAAGAAGAGGGGGAAACAGGAGGGGAGGAGGCCAGGGAAGAAGAGGGGGAAACAGGAGGGGAGGAGGCCAGGAAAGAAGAGGGGGAAACAGGAGGGGAGGAGACCAGGGGAGAAGAGGGGGAAACAGGAGAGCAGGAGGCCAGGAAAGAAGAGGGGGAAACAGGAGGGGAGGAGGCCAGGGAAGAAGAGGGGGAAACAGGAGGGGAGGAGGCCAGGGAGAAGAGGGGGAAACAGGAGGGGAGGAGGCCAGGAAAGAAGAGGGGGAAACAGGAGGGGAGGAGGCCGGGGGAGAAGAGGGGGAAACAGGAGGGGAGGAGACCGGGGGAGAAGAGGGGAAACAGGAGGAGAGGAAACCAGAGGAGAAGAGGGGGAAACAGGAGGGAAGGAGGCTGGGGGAGAAAGCCGGGGGAGAAGAGAGGAAAGAGGAGGGGAGGAGGCCGGGGAGAACCAGGAGGGGGAGGAGGCCGGGGGAAACAGGAGGGGGAGGAGGCCAGGGGGGGGGGGGGAGAAGAGGGGGAAACAGGAGGGGAGGAGGCCGGGGGAGAAAGCCAGGGGAGAAGAGAGGAAAGAGGAGGGGAGGAGGCCGGGGGGAAACAGGAGGGGGAGGAGGCCAGGGGAGAAGAGGGGGAAACAGGAGGGGGAGGAGGCCAGGAAAGAAGAGGGGGAAACAGGAGGGGAGGAGGCCAGGGAAGAAGAGGGGGAAACAGGAGGGGAGGAGGCCGGGAAAGAAGAGGGGGAAACAGGAGGGGAGGAGACCAGGGGAGAAGAGGGGGAAACAGGAGAGCAGGAGGCCAGGAAAGAAGAGGGGGAAACAGGAGGGGAGGAGGCCAGGGAAGAAGAGGGGGGAAACAGGAGGGGAAGAGGCCAGGGGAGAAGAGGGGGAAACAGGAGGGGAGGAGGCCAGGAAAGAAGAGGGGGAAACAGGAGGGGAGGAGGCCGGGGGGGGAGAAGAGGGGGAAACAGGAGGGGAGGAGACCGGGGGAGAAGAGGGGAAACAGGAGGAGAGGAAACCAGAGGAGAAGAGGGGGGAAACAACAACGGAGGAGGAGGAAAAGAAGAGAGGAAAGAGGAGGGGAGGAGGCCGGGAGAACCAGGAGGGGGAGGAGGCCGGGGGAAACAGGAGGGGGAGGAGGCCAGGGGAGAAGAGGGGGAAACAGGAGGGGAGGAGGCCGGGGGAGAAAGCCAGGGGAGAAGAGAGGAAAGAGGAGGGGAGGAGGCCGGGGGGAAACAGGAGGGGAGGAGGCCAGGGGAGAAGAGGGGGAGGAGGCCAGGGGAGAAGAGGGGGAAACAGGAGGGGGAGGAGGCCAGGGGAGAAGAGGGGGAAACAGGAGGGAAGGAGGCCGGGGGAGAAGAGAGGAAAGAGGAGGGGAGGAGGCCGGGGGGAAACAGGAGGGGAGGAGGCCAGGGGAGAAGAGGGGGAAACAGGAGGGGGAGGAGGCCAGGGGAGAAGACGGGGAAACAGGAGGGGAGGAGGCCAGAGGAGAAGAGGGGGAAACAGGAGGGGAGGAGGCCAGGGGAGAAGAGGGGGAAACAGGAGGGGAGGAGGCCAGGGGAGAAGAGGGGGAAACAGGAGGGGAGGAGGCCAGGGGGTGAAGAGGGGGAAACAGAAGGGGAGGTGGCCGGGGGAGAAGAGGGGAAACAGGAGGGGAGGAGGCCAGGGGAGAAGAGGGGAAACAGGAGGGGAGGAGACCAGGGGTGAAGAGGGGGAAACAGAAGGGGAGGTGGCCGGGGGAGAAGAGGGGAAACAGGAGGGGAGGAGGCCAGGGGAGAAGAGGGGAAACAGGAGGGGAGGAGACCAGGGAGAAGAGGGGAAACAGGAGGGGAGGAGGCCAGAGGAAAAGAGGGGGAAACAGGAGGGGAGGAGACCGGGGGAGAAGAGGGGAAACAGGAGGGGAGGAGACCAGGGGAGAAGAGGGGGAAACAGGAGGGGAGGAGGCCGGGGAAGAAAGCCGGGGGAGAAGAGAGGAAAGAGGAGGGGAGGAGGCCGGGGTAGAAGAGAGGAAAGAGGAGGGGAGGAGGCCGGGGGGAAACAGGAGGGGAGGAGGCCAGGGGAGAAGAGGGGGAAACAGGAGGGGAGAAGGCCAGGGGAGAAGAGGGGGAAACAGGAGGGGAGGAGGCCGGGGGAGAAGAGGGGGAAACAGGAGGGGGAGGAGGCCGGGGGAGAAGAGGGGGAAACAGGAGGGAAGGAGGCCGGGGGAGAAGAGAGGAAAGAGGAGGGGGAGGAGGCCGGGGGAAACAGGAGGGGAGGAGGCTGGGGGAGAAGAGGGGGAACCGGAGGGGGAGGAGGCCAGGGGAGAAGAGGGGGAAACAGGAGGGAAGGAGGCCGGGGGAAGAAGAGGGGAAACAGGAGGGGAGGAGGCCGGGGAGAAGAGGGGAAACAGGAGGGGAGGAGGCTGGGGGGAGAAGAGGAGAAACAGGAGGGGAGGAGGCTGGGGGGGAGAAGAGGAGAAACAGGAGGGGAGGAGGCCAGGGGAGAAGAGGAGCGAAGGAGGCCTAGGGAGAAGAGGGAAAAACAGGAAGGGAGGAGGCCGGGGAGAAGAAGAGGGGAAACAGGACGGGAGGAGGCCGGAGGACACAAGGGGAAACAGGAGGGGAGGAGGCCGGGGAGAGACGAGGGGGAAACAGGAGGGGAGGAGGCCGGGGAGAGACGAGGGGGAAACAGGAGGGGAGGAGGCGGGGGAGAAGAGGGGAAACAAGAGGGGAGGGGGCCGGGGTAGAAGAGGGGAAACAGGAGGGGAGGAGGCTGGGGGTAGAAGAGGAGAAACAGACGGGGAGGAGGCCAGGGGAGAAGAGGGGGAAAGAGGAGCGAAGGAGGCCTAGGGAGAAGAGGGGAAACAGGAGGGGAGAAGGCCTAGGGAGAAGAGGGGAAACAGGAGGGGAGGAGGCCGGGGGAGAAGAGGGGAAACAGGACGGGAGGAGGCCGGGGGAGAATAGGGGAAACAGGAGGGGAGGAGGCCGGGGAGAGACTAGGGGAAACAGGAGGGAAGGAGGCCAGGCGGAGAAGAGGGGAAACAGGAGGGAAGGAGGCCGGGGGAAAAGAGGGGAAACAGGAGGGAAGGAGGCCAGGGGAGAAGAGGAGAAACAGGAGGGGAGGAGGCCGGGGGAGAAGAGGAGAAACAGGAGGGGAGGAGGCCGGGGGAGAAGAGGAGAAACAGGAGGGGAGGAGGCCGGGGGAGAAGAGGGGAAACAGGAGGGGAGGAGGCCGGGGAGAGACTAGGGGAAACAGGAGGGGAGGAGGCCGGGGGGAGAAGAGGAGAAACAGGAGGGGAGGAGGCCGGGGGAGAAGAGGAGAAACAGGAGGGGAGGAGGCCGGGGGAGAAGAGGAGAAACAGGAGGGGAGGAGACCGGGGGAGTAGAGGGGGAAACAGGAGGGGAGGAGGCCGCGGGCGCCTGCTCTGGACACATGATTTCACTGCACAAATAGTGACATCACAGGCAGCCAATCAGAAAATCACATTTCTTTTATTACTTTGTATCTATTTGTATCAAATTCTTACAGGGATCACGGAGCAGAATCTACAATATATGCTGGCATTCTTTGCTCTACGTGGATCACTTTTTAACTTTGCTGTGTAGATTTGAGCAGAGTCATCACATTGATGATTTCACCCCTTAATGAAAAAGTCATCTCATTAGTTGGAGGGTCCGCAAACTCATCTTATTATCATTAGGGGGAGGGGGCTTTGCAGAGTAATTTCATTGTCAACTAAGTGCAGAGTGAGAGAGTTATCATTCATTAAAGGGCAGGCTCAGCAGACTCATCTCATTATCAAGGGTGGGATCAGCAGAGTCATGTCGTTATTAGAGGGTGGTATCAGCAGAGTCATGTTGTAATTAGAGGGTGGTATCAGCAGAGTCATGTCGTTATTAGAGGGTGGTATCTGCAGAGTCATGTCGTTATTAGAGGGTGGTATCTGCAGAGTCATGTCGTTATTAGAGGGTGGTATCTGCAGAGTCATGTCGTTATTAGAGGGTGGTATCTGCAGAGTCATGTCGTTATTAGAGGGTGGTATCAGCAGAGTCATGTCGTTATTAGAGGGTGGTATCAGCAGTCATGTCGTTATTAGAGGGTGGTATCTGCAGAGTCATGTCGTTATTAGAGGGTGGTATCTGCAGAGTCATGTCGTTATTAGAGGGTGGTATCAGCAGATTCATGTCATTATTAGAGGGTGGTATCTGCAGAGTCATGTCGTTATTAGAGGGTGGTATCAGCAGAGTCATGTCGTTATTAGAGGGTGGTATCAGCAGTCATGTCGTTATTAGAGGGTGGTATCTGCAGAGTCATGTCGTTATTAGAGGGTGGTATCAGCAGTCATGTCGTTATTAGAGGGTGGTATCTGCAGAGTCATGTCGTTATTAGAGGGTGGTATCTGCAGAGTCATGTCGTTATTAGAGGGTGGTATCTGCAGAGTCATGTCGTTATTAGAGGGTGGTATCTGCAGAGTCATGTCGTTATTAGAGGGTGGTATCAGCAGTCATGTCATTATTAGAGGGTGGTATCAGCAGAGTCATGTCGTTATTAGAGGGTGGTATCTGCAGAGTCATGTCGTTATTAGAGGGTGGTATCAGCAGAGTCATGTCGTTATTAGAGGGTGGTATCAGCAGTCATGTCGTTATTAGAGGGTGGTATCTGCAGAGTCATGTCGTTATTAGAGGGTGGTATCAGCAGAGTCATGTCGTTATTAGAGGGTGGTATCAGCAGACTCATGTCGTTATTAGAGGGTGGTATCAGCAGTCATGTCGTTATTAGAGGGTGGTATCTGCAGAGTCATGTCGTTATTAGAGGGTGGTATCAGCAGAGTCATGTCGTTTTTAGAGGGTGGTATCAGCAGAGTCATGTCGTTATTAGAGGGTGGTATCAGCAGAGTCATGTCGTTATTAGAGGGTGGTATCTGCAGTCATGTCGTTATTAGAGGGTGGTATCTGCAGAGTCATGTCGTTATTAGAGGGTGGTATCAGCAGAGTCATGTCGTTATTAGAGGGTGGTATCTGCAGAGTCATGTCGTTATTAGAGGGTGGTATCAGCAGAGTCATGTCGTTATTAGAGGGTGGTATCAGCAGTCATGTCGTTATTAGAGGGTGGTATCTGCAGAGTCATGTCGTTATTAGAGGGTGGTATCAGCAGAGTCATGTCGTTATTAGAGGGTGTTATCTGCAGAGTCATGTCGTTATTAGAGGGTGGTATCTGCAGTCATGTCGTTATTAGAGGGTGGTATCTGCAGAGTCATGTCGTTATTAGAGGGTGGTATCAGCAGAGTCATGTCGTTATTAGAGGGTGGTATCAGCAGTCATGTCGTTATTAGAGGGTGGTATCTGCAGAGTCATGTCATTATTAGAGGGTGGTATCAGCAGAGTCATGTCGTTATTAGAGGGTGGTATCAGCAGTCATGTCGTTTATTAGAGGGTGGTATCAGCAGTCATGTCGTTATTAGAGGGTGGTATCTGCAGAGTCATGTCGTTATTAGAGGGTGGTATCAGCAGAGTCATGTCGTTATTAGAGGGTGGTATCAGCAGAGTCATGTCGTTATTAGAGGGTGGTATCAGCAGAGTCATGTCGTTTTTAGAGGGTGGTATCAGCAGAGTCATGTCGTTATTAGAGGGTGGTATCAGCAGAGTCATGTCGTTATTAGAGGGTGGTATCTGCAGTCATGTCGTTATTAGAGGGTGGTATCTGCAGAGTCATGTCGTTATTAGAGGGTGGTATCAGCAGAGTCATGTCGTTATTAGAGGGTGGTATCTGCAGAGTCATGTCGTTATTAGAGGGTGGTATCAGCAGAGTCATGTCGTTATTAGAGGGTGGTATCAGCAGTCATGTCGTTATTAGAGGGTGGTATCTGCAGAGTCATGTCGTTATTAGAGGGTGGTATCAGCAGAGTCATGTCGTTATTAGAGGGTGTTATCTGCAGAGTCATGTCGTTATTAGAGGGTGGTATCTGCAGTCATGTCGTTATTAGAGGGTGGTATCTGCAGAGTCATGTCGTTATTAGAGGGTGGTATCAGCAGAGTCATGTCGTTATTAGAGGGTGGTATCAGCAGTCATGTCGTTATTAGAGGGTGGTATCTGCAGAGT